>NC_091988.1:77282903-77581468 GCF_044704955.1 Pristiophorus japonicus | reverse complement strand
CTTCCCCCCCCCCACCCCTCCCTCTCTTCCCCCCCCCACCCCTCCCCCTCTTCCCCCCCCCACCCCCTCCCCTCCCCCCCCCACCCCCTCCCCTCCCCCCCCACCCCCTCCCCTCTCTTCCCCCCCCCACCCCCTCCCCTCTCTTCCCCCCCCACCCCTCCCCTCTCTTCCCCCCCCCACCCCTCCCCTCTCTTCCCCCCCCCACCCCTCCCCTCTCTTCCCCCCCCACCCCTCCCCTCTCTTCCCCCCCCCACCCCTCCCCTCTCTTCCCCCCCCCACCCCTCCCCTCTCTTCCCCCCCCCACCCCTCCCCTCTCTTCCCCCCCCCACCCCTCCCCTCTCTTCCTCCCCCCCCTCCCCTCCCCCTCTCTTCCCCCCCCACCCTCCCCTCCCCCTCTCTTCCCCCCCCACCCCTCCCCCTCTCTTCCCCCCCCACCCCTCCCCCTCTCTTCCCCCCCCACCCCTCCCCCTCTCTTCCCCCCCCACCCCTCCCCCTCTCTTCCCCCCCCACCCCTCCCCCTCTCTTCCCCCCCCACCCCTCCCTCCCCCCCACCCCTCCCCCTCTCTTCCCCCCCCACCCCTCCCCCTCTCTTCCCCCCCCACCCCTCCCCCTCTCTTCCCCCCCCACCCCTCCCCCTCTCTTCCCCCCCCACCCCTCCCCCTCTCTTCCCCCCCCACCCCTCCCCCTCTCTTCCCCCCCCACCCCTCCCCCTCTCTTCCCCCCCCACCCCTCCCCCTCTCTTCCCCCCCCACCCCTCCCCCTCTCTTCCCCCCCACCCCTCCCCCTCTCTTCCCCCCCCACCCCTCCCCCTCTCTTCCCCCCCCCACCCCTCCCCCTCTCTTCCCCCCCCACCCCTCCCCCTCTCTTCCCCCCCCACCCCTCCCCCTCTCTTCCCCCCCCCACCCCTCCCCTCTCTTCCCCCCCCCACCCCTCCCCTCTCTTCCCCCCCCCACCCCTCCCCTCTCTTCCCCCCCCCACCCCTCCCCTCTCTTCCCCCCCCACCCCTCCCCCTCTCTTCCCCCCCCACCCCTCCCCCTCTCTTCCCCCCCCACCCCTCCCCCTCTCTTCCCCCCCCACCCCTCCCCCTCTCTTCCCCCCCCACCCCTCCCCCTCTCTTCCCCCCCCACCCCTCCCCCTCTCTTCCCCCCCACCCCTCCCCCTCTCTTCCCCCCCACCCCTCCCCCTCTCTTCCCCCCCCACCCCTCCCCCTCTCTTCCCCCCCCACCCCTCCCCCTCTCTTCCCCCCCCACCCCTCCCCCTCTCTTCCCCCCCCACCCCTCCCCCTCTCTTCCCCCCCCACCCCTCCCCCTCTCTTCCCCCCCCACCCCTCCCCCTCTCTTCCCCCCCCACCCCTCCCCCTCTCTTCCCCCCCTACCCCTCCCCCTCTCTTCCCCCCCCACCCCTCCCCCCCTCTCCCTCCCCCACCCCTCCCCCCCTCTCCCTCCCCCTCTCTTCCCCCCCCACCCCTCCCCCCCTCTTCCCCCCCCACCCCTCCCCCCCTCTTCCCCCCCCACCCCTCCCCCCTCCCCCTCCCCCCTCTTCCCCCCCCACCCCTCCCCCCTCCCCCTCTCTTTCCCCCCCCCCACCCCTCCCCCTCTCTTCCCGTTTTTTCCCCATGGCCCTGTAAATATTTCCTTTCTAAGACACAGTCTCAGAATAAGGTGTTGGCCAGTTAGAACTGAGAGGAGGAGAAACTTCTTTCACTCAGAGGGTGGTGAATGTTTGGAATTCTATACCCCCAAGGGCTGTGGAGGCTCAGTCATTGAGTATATTCAAGACAGAGATCAATAGATTGTTAAATATTAAAGGAATCAAGGGAAATGAGGATTGGGCGCGAAAGAGGAGTTATCATAGAGTTTGCAGCACGGAAGGAGGCCATTTCGGCCCATTGCAACAAGAGGTTATCCAGCCTAATCCCACTTCCCAGCTTTTGGTCCATAGCCCTGTAGGTTACGGCACTTCGGGTGCACATCCAAGCACCTTTTAAATATGGCGAGTGTTTCTGCCTCTACCATCCTTTCAGGCAGTGAACTCCAGACCCCCACAACCCTCTGCGTGAAGAAATTCCCCTCAAATCCCCTCAAAACCTCCTCCCAATTACTTTAAATTTATGCCCCCTGGTTGTTGACCCCTCTGCCAAGGGAAATAGGCCCTTTCTATCCACTCTATCTCGGCCCAACATAATTTTATACACCTCAATAAGGTCTCCCCTCAGCCTCCTCTGTTCCAAGGAAAACAAACCCAGCCTATCCAATCTGTCCTCATAGCTAAGATTCTCCACTCCCGGCAACATCCTCGTAAATCTCTCTGTACCCTCTCCAGTGCAATCACGTCCTTCCTGTAACGCGGTGACCAGAACTGCACGCAGTACTCCAGCTGTGGCCGAAGCAGTATAACTCCTCCTGCTCTTATAGTCTATGCCTCGGCTAATAAAGGCAAGTATTCCATATGCCTTCTTAACTACCTTATCTATTTGACCTGCTACCTTCAGGGATCTGTGGACATGCACTCCAAAGTCCCTTTGTTCCTCTACACTTTTCAGTGTCCTACCATTTAAAGTGTATTCACTTTCTTTGTGTGCCCTCCCCAAATGCATAACCTCACACTTGTCTGGATTAAATTCATTTGCCACTGTTCTGCCCACCTGACCAGTTGATTGATATCTTCCTGCTGTCTGCAGCTTTCTTCTTCATTATCAACCACACAACTGAATTTAGTATCATCTGCAAACTTCTTAATCATGCCCCCGATATTCAAGTCTAGATCATTGATGTATACCACAAAAAGCAAGGGACCTAGTACTGAGCCCTGCGGAACCCCACTGGAAACATCCTTCTAGTCACAAAAATCACCTATCTACCATTACCCTTTGCTTCCTAACGCTAAGCCAATTTTGGATCCAACTTGCTACTTTGCCCTGGATCTCAAGGGTTTTTACTTTCACGACCAGTCTGCCATGTGGGACCTTATCAAAAACTTTGCTAAAATCCATATACACTGCCCTCATCGACCCTCCTGGTTACCACCTCAAAAAATTCAATCAAGTTAGTCAGACACAACTTTCCCTTAACAAATCCTTGCTGACCGTCCCAGATTAATCCAGGTCTTTCTTTTTCCAATAATTTTCCCACCACTGTGGTTAGGCTGACTGGCCTGAAATTACTCGGTCTATCCCTTACTCCCTTTTTAAACAAAGGTACCACATTAGCAGTCCTCCAGCACCACACCTGAAGCCAGAGAGAATTGGAAAATGATGGTCAAAGCCTCCGCTATTTCCTCTTTTGCTTTGCTTAACAGCCTGGGATACATTTCATCCGAGCCTGGGGACTTATGCACATTCAAAGCTGCTAAATCCCTTAATACCTGCTCTCTCACTATGTTTATTTCATTTAATATTTCACACTTCTCCCCCTCGATAGCAGTGTCTGCATCGGCCCTCTCTTTTGTGAAAACAGACGCAAAGTATTCAGTAAGAACCATACCCACTGTTGTGTCCTTGGATGCTCTAATAATGACTCCACGAGGCAATGTGTTGTACTTGAACTGTAGTGACCGTAGTCCTTTATTTGTTAACTCCAGAGTGAGGATCACACCTGATGGCCTGCCTTTTATACTGGGCCAGGCATACCTACAAGTCTCCCACTGCTGTGCCCTCTGGTGGCACACCTTGTGATAGTGCAAACAGTCGCCATGTCGGATACATGACACCCATATCTTCCGCCGCACAGATTACCCTCATGGTCTCCAATAGGCCCTACCCTTTTACTTATCCTCTTGCTCTTAATATATTTATAAAACATCTTTGGGTAGTTCGAGTTGAGGTAGATGATCAGCCATGATCTCACTGAATGGCAGAGCAGGCACGAAGGGCCGAATGGCCTCCTTCTGTGTCGTAATTTTTCTATTATTCTATTTTATCCAATTTCCTTTTGAAAGTTTCTATTGAATCAGCTTCCACCAACCACCCTTTCAGGCAGTGAATTACTGGGTAAAAAAAAAAAATTCTCATCAACCCCCTGGTTATTTTGCCAAATATGTTGAAGCTGAGTTCACATCCTAACAACTCAATGTTAATACAAGCCATTCTCCCAAATCTCCTTTCCTTCTCCTGATGCTACATTTATGCGATCTGATTACTGACCAGCTGACCTCCCTTTATCTGGAAAAATCCCTTATTCAGAACAGGCCAGATCCTGAAGCTGCCGGATAAGGGAGATTCAACCTGTATGGAGATAAAAAATTTGACATGGAGCCACATAAGGAGAAATTAGTGCAGGTGCGGTAGGTTTTAAGGAGCGTCTTGAAGGAGGAAAGAGAGGTAAGGAGGCGGAGAGGTTTAGGCAGTGAATTCCAGAGCTTGGGGCCCAGGCAGCTGAAGGCACGGCCACCAATGGTTAAGCAATTCTAAATCAGGGATACTCAAGAGGGCAGAATTAGAGGAGTGTAGATACCTTGGGGGGGGGGGTTGTGGGGCTGGAGGAGATTATAGAGATAGGGAGGGGAGAGGCCATGGAGGGATTTTAAAAGATGAATTTTGAAATTGAGGCGTTGCTTAACAGGAAGCCAATGTAGGTCAGCGAGCACAGGGGTGATGGGTGAGCGGGACTTGGTACGAGTTAGGACACGGGCAGCTGAGTTTTGGATCTAGTTTACGTAGGGTAGAATGTGGGTGGCCAGCCAGGAGTGCGTTGGAATAATCTAGTCTAGAGGCAACAAAGGCGTGGATGAGGGCTTCAGCCAAGAATTCAGAAAGTGGTTAGAATGTGGAACCCGCTACCACAGGAAGTGGTTGATGCGAATAGAATAGATAAGGGAGGCTCGATAAGCAGACAAGGGAGAAAGGAATAGAAGGATATGTCGATAGGGTGAGATTAAGTTGGGCAAGGGGAAGCTCGTGTGGAGTATGGACCAGTTGGGCCGAATGGCCCGTTTCTGTGCTGTACATTCGAGTCATATTGAACACCGACTTAATCTGAAGCAGTGAAATGGATGCTGGGGGTCAACTGAAATTTTCAAGACCGCGGGTAAATGGAGCGGAGATACAGATCAGCTCTGAAATACAATGGCAGAACAGGCCTGAAGGGCCGAATGACCTACTCCAGTTAAAATCCAGGCTGACACTCCCAGCACAGTGCTGAGGGATTGCTGCACTGTCAGAGGTGCCGTTTTTCAGCTGAAACGTTAAACCGAGGCCCCGTCTGCTCGCTCAGGTGGACGTAAAAGATCCCGCAGCACTATTTTGAAGATCAGGGGAGTTATCCCCGGTGTTCTTGGCCAATATTTATCGCCCAATCAACATAACTAAAAATAGATTGTCAAGTCATTATCACATTGCTGTTTGTGGGCGCTTGCTGTGCGCAAATTGGCTGCCTCGTTTCCGACAGTACAACAGTAACTACACTCCAAAAGTACTTAATTGGCTGTAAAGCGTTTTGGGCGTCTGGTGGTCGTGAAAGGACAAGGCACTTTGGGACATCCAGAGAGTTGCAATAAAGGTGCTATATAAATGCAAAGCCCTTTCCTTCACCTCGCAGTGCTGTGGGAAATGGGTTCCTTAGTAAATAAAACTCCCCTGGATCAGTGGCGTTCCAGAGATCCACATCTCCAACAGAGAGGCTTAATTGAAGCCATTGTCTGATTGAACATAAACCCGACATTCATTACTTTTGAATCCCAGATTTAGTTATGATACTGCAACAGATTGCACAAAGGCGGTGGAACTCTTCATAGCTCTGCTGTGCCCTGCAATATCCACAAATAGCCCAGCAGGAAGGATTTGCTGAGTTTGCAACTCCACTGCCTTAAAGGGACAGCGCACACTAAAAGTCAGGCCTTCCCCCCTCTGCCCAGTTTAACAGGCCCTCGGGTCAGGCTTCCCTGCTGCAGCTTTTATTCTCAGTTTATTCTCACATTGGCGAGACGCGCAAATTAAGAGTCATTTCCCATTTGATGAAATGTCCTGAATTTACCCCGCACGCCACCTGCTTCCTGCAGACTCCCGAGTAAATACAGTGTGATTTGTGACTCGGGACTGGGGGGGTGGGGGGTGGAGTGATGCTAATATTGGGGAACACTGCAGCGCACGGAGCTGTTCCGGGGTTGGCATCGTTCCATAGTCCTTGGCTCAGAACACGGCACCCTGCATCACCTGGTGGCCTCGTGCTAGCCCACTTTATAATCTGGCATCCACCACACAAAGTAAGACAGCCATTCACCCCCAGTTTGCCAATAGAGTCATTGGGTCCAACAACAGTCGAGGAAAGTGAACTGGATTGCTGTCTGAATTTCAACCTGCTTTTTTGTTGATCAGGCGCCCAAAATACAGATCCTGTGCAGCCAACAGGAAGAATCAAGCTGAACCCATTGGAATATTTTTTATGTAGAAAATTGGGGGAAAACATTTTGTGTGTTCTCACCAGTGCTAAGGAATGGAACCCTTCCCATTCCAGGTGCCCAAGGCCAGTCCAGCCAGAGACACGCAGAGAAAATCTTCCTCCAATCTGCCTTAAACAATCCTCAGCCCCAACCTTTCATTTTTTTTAATAAAAAGACTTGCATTTATATAGCACCTTTCACGACCAACGCTTTACAGCCAATGCAGCACTTTTTTGGAGTGTACTCACTGCTGTAATGTGGGAAACGCGGCAACCAACTTGCGCACAGCAAGCTCCCACACACAGCACTGTGATACTGACCAGATAATCTGAGTTTTTTGTTCTGTTAATTGAGGGATAAATATTAGCCAGGACACCAGGGATAACTCCCCTGTTCTTCTTTGAAATAGTGCCATGGGATCTTTTACATCCACCTGAGAGCAGACAGGGTCTCGGTTTAACGTCTCATCTGAAGGACGGCACCTCAGACATTGCAGCACTCCCCTTGGCACTGCACTGGGAGTGACAGCCTAGATTTTTTTGTGCTCAAGTTGCTGGAGTGGGACTTGAACCCACAACCTTCGGACTCAGGCGAGAATGCTGCCCACTGAGCCACAGCTGACACCAAGTTCATTCTCGAGATATGGGCGGCACTGGAAAGGCCTACACGAATGACCCATCAAGAGTGGCCCCCAGAAGGTTGGGATGAGCCTTCCTACAACCGAGGCGCTCGCTGGGACATTTCAGAGGACAGTTAAGAGTCAATCATGTTGATGCGAGGACCGGAGTTATCTTTAGGCCCAGAACAGGAAAGGACAACAGGCTCTTTTTCCTCATGAGGGAGTCAGTGAACTAGTTGGGTTTCTTTGACAATCCAACAGCCTCATGGTCACTTGTACTGCAACTGGATTAAGTGGCTCCACTCAGCCTCTGTGTCAGAAGTTCGTGGGTTCAAGTCCCACTCCGGAGATTGGAGAACAAAAACCAGGCTGACACACCAAGTGCAGTGCTGAGGGAGCGCCGCACTGTCGGGAGGTGCTATCTTTCGATCGAGATTAAACCGATGTTCCGCCTGCCATGTCCAATATTTATCCCTCAACCAACATCACTAAAACAGATTATCTGGTCATTATCTGATTGCTGTCTGTGGGAGCTTGCTGTACGCAAATTAGCTGCTACGTTTCCTGCATTACAACAGTGATTACACTCCAAAAGTACTTCGTTGGCTGTAAAGCACGTTGGGACATCGAGAAAGTGAAAGGTGCTGTATAAATGCAAGTCTTTCTTTTTCCCCCTCCACCAACCATAAATGCCCAAGGATTTGCATGTAGTAACGTTACGTGACCAGATGCAGTGGACAAGTCAATCTGTGCATACATGCATCAAGAGCCACCTTGCAGCTTGGCATGGGTTGGGGGGTGGGGAGAAGAGAGACCAGAGGGGGAGAGGGGCGGGCGGTTGTGATACGGCCAACCGAGAATGGGGTCCAAGTCCCGGGCTGCTGTGCAAAATGCGGTTGTGGCAATTTTATGAAGTGTCTCTTATAGGAGTAAAGTATACGAGTAAAGACACAAGGTTCACGTGGCCAAATGGTACTCCCTTCCTCAGCAATTAAGAAAGCAAATCGTATGAGTATGAGAGTAAAGACATCTTATTGCAATTATAGCGGGCCCTGGTAAGACCGCACCTGGAGTACAGTTTTGTGTAGTTTTGGTCTCCTCACCGAAGGAAGAATGTACTTGCAATTGAGGGAGTGCAACGAAGGTTCACCAGACTGATTCCTGGGGTGGGGGGATTATCCTCGGAGGAGAGATCAAGTAGACTAGGCCTATATTCGAGTTTAGAAGAATGAGAGATGATCTCATTGAAACAGACAACATTTTTTACAGGGCTCAGCAGGGAGGATGTTTCCTTGGGCTGGGGAGTCTAGAACCAGGGGTCAGTCTCAGAATAAACGGTCGGCCATTTAGGACTGAGATGAGGAGAAACTTCTTCACTCAGAGGGTAGTGAATATCTGGAATTCTCTACCCCAGAGGGGCACCTCCGACAGTGCAGCACTCCCCTCGGCACAGCACTGGAGTGTCAGCCTAGACTTTTTTGTGCTCAAGTCGCTGGAGTGGGACTTGAACCCACAACCTTCTGACTCAGGCGAGAGTGCTGCCCACTGAGCCACAGCTGACACCAAGTTCATTCTCGAGATGTGGGCGGCACTGGAAAGGCCGACATGAATGACCCATCAAGAGTGGGCCCAAGAAGGTTGGGATGAGCCTTCTTACACCCACTCGCCCCTCTTCTCCTCTGGTCTCTCTTCTCCCAACCCCCCAACCCATACCAAGCTGCAAGGTGGCTCTTGATGCACAGATTGACTTGTCCATTGGATCAGTGTGCATGCTGGTCACGTAACATTACTACACGCAAATCCTTGGGCATTTACTGTTGGTCTTTGAGTATATTCAAGATGGAGATCGATACATTTTTGAATATTAAAGGAATCAAGGAATATGGAGATCGGGCGGGAAAGTGCAGTTGAGGTTGAAGATCAGCTATGATTGTATTAAATGGCGGAGCAGGCTCGAGGGGCCGAATGGCCTACTCCTGCTCCTAATTCTTATGTTCTTGTGTTATCATACACAACTCAGAAATGTCGTAAACAATAAGAAGCACACGGAACAAACCACAGGAGGACACACACACACTGGGGAAAGGAACAGACACATGGCAGATGTAATTTAACAGACAAATGTGAAGTGATATTCTTCTAATCAAAATGTAAGAGGCAATAAAAACTAAATGCTACAATGTTAAAGGGAGCACAGGAACAGAGAGGTCTGGGGGTGTACGTACAGAAATCTTTAAAGGTGGCAGTACAAGTAGATAAGGTTGTTTAAAAAAAGCATATGGAGCTTTATAAATAGAGTCAGAGATTACAAAAGCAAATTAAGTTATGCTAAACCTTTTCTAAATCACTGGTTAGGCCTCAGCTGGAGTACTGTGGCCAATTCCAAGCAATGCAATTTAGGAAGGATGGCAAGGCCTTGGAATGGGGGGGGGGGGGGGGAAAGGAGATTTACCAGAACGGCACCATGGATGAAGGAGAGAGACTGGAGAAACTGGGGTTGCTCCCCTTAGGGAAGAGAATTCGATTTGATTGGAAACACCAATGGAGCAATTAGTAACTTGGAAATACAGGGGTGAAGAGGTGGGCTAGGGGGGCGGTGGAGTAGAAGAGTCAGGTGTGGGGTGGAAAAGAGAGAGAGAGAGAGAGAGAGAGAGAGAGAGAGAGAGAGAGAGAGAGAGAGGACACGATTGTCTGCAACATTCGACTGTACAAAGCCATCTCGTCGCATTGAAAGGAAGGGACATCATGGAACTCCAGTCAAGAATGTGAATCCTGGCTGATTCACTCTTTCCCAGAGAGCAGAAAGACTTGCATTTATATAGTGCCTTCCACGGCCATAGGACGTCCCAAACCACTTTTATAGCCAATGAAGTACTTTTTGGAGTGTAATGTGGGAACTGCGGCAGCCAATTCACGCACAGCAAGCTCCCACAAACAGCAAAGTGATAATGACCAGACCATCTGTTTTAATGATGTTGATTAAGGGGTAAATATTGGCCCAGCAAGACCTTTACACCCACCTGAGAGAGCAGACGGGTCCTCGGTTTAACATTTCATCCGAAAGATGGCACCTCAGACAGTGCAGTGCTCCCTCAGCTGCACTGGAGTGCCAGCCTAGATTTTTGTTCTCAAGTCTCTGGAGTGGGACTTGAACCCACAACCTTCTGACTCAGAAGCGAGGGTGCTACCCACTGAGCCACTGGCTGACACCACAACCACTGCCTCACTGGAGACGGCTAAGCCACTTCAAAGTCGTCAAAACCGCTCACTAACAGATGTAAACAATCCAGCCCGTGTTTTCCCATCATCCCTAAAGGCTCCCCCACTCCGCAAGAGGAGGAGAGGATGTTTGTGTTGGGTTGCGATTCTCCGATCGACGATCCAAGGTACACACCGAATACTGGCCTCTTTGATGGAGCAGAAACTCCACCACACACACACACACACACACACACAAAAACCTGCTGCAGCGAGTGCAGGCTGCTTCCCAACCAACCTCAAGTTCCAAACTCTTCCCCTTTTCCTCCTCCCCGGACAAATCTCTTGGCCCGCTGAGTCATGACACTGAGCAATCTGAACAGGACGGCCCTCCCCAGTCACTCACTCTGCTCTCCAGGCGACGCTGGTCACTGAACCGTTCCCTCGCCTCTACAAAAAGGGCCATCAGATGCCAGTTGTCCCCACTGCTCTGTCAAATATTCTGACCGCCTAATGTCACCACAGCAGCTACACCTCAAGTAATCCTGGAGGACTGTATAAATGCAAGACAGACAGACTTGCATTTATAAAAGTATTTATATAGCACTTTTAACATAGTGAAACATCGCAAGGCACTTCACAGGAGTATTATGCGATAAAAATTTGACATTGAGCTGCACAAGTAGAAATTAGCATAGGTGCTTGGTCAAAGAGGTAGCTTTTAAGGAGCGTCTTGAAGGAGGAAAGAGAGGTGGAGGGGTGGAGAGTTTTAAGCAGGGAGTTCCAGAGCTTGGGGCCCAGGCAACAGAAGGCACGGCCACCAATGGTTGAGCGTTTATAATCAGGGATGCTCAGGAGGACAGAATTAGAGGCAGACATCTCGGGGGGTGGGGTGGGGTGTTGTTGGGCTGAAGGAGATTACAGAGGTAGGGAGGAGAGAGACCATGGAGGGATTTGAAAATAAGAATGAGAATTTTGAAATTGAGACACTGTTTAACCGGAAGCCAATGTAGGTCAGCGAGCACAGGGATAATGGGTGAGCGGGACTTGGTGTGAGTTAGGACACGGGCAGCCGAGTTTTGGATCACTTCTAGTTTACGTAGGGTAGAATGTGGGAGGCCAGCCAGGAGTGTGTTGGAACAGTCAAGTCTAGACATATCAAAGGCAAGGATGAGGGCTTCAGCAGCAGATGAGCTGAGGCAGGGGCGGAGACGGGCAATGTTACGGAGGTGGAAATAGGCGGTCTTGGTTATACTGCAGATGTGTGGTTGAAAGTTCATTTCAGGGTCAAATATGACACCAAGGTTGCGAACAGTCTGGTTCAGCCTCAGACATGAGTTGGGGAGAGGGATGGAGGCAGTGTCTAGGGAGCGGAGTTCGTGGCGGGGACCGAAAACAATGGCTTCGGTCTTCCCAATATTCAATTGGAGAAAATTTCTGTTCATCGTGAACTCGATGTCGGACAAGCAGTCTGACAATTTAGAAACCGTGGAGGGGTCGAGAGAAGTGGTGGTGAGGTAGAGCTGGGCGTCATCAGCATACGTGTGGAAACTGACGCTGTGTTTCCGGATGATGTCATGAAGGGGTAACATGTGGATGAGAAATAGGAGGGGGCCATGGACAAATCCTTGGGGGACACCAGCGGGAGTGGGAAGAGAAACTGTTGCAGGTGATTGTCTGGCTATGATTGGACAGATAAGAATGGAAGTAGGTGAGTGCAGTCCCACCCAGCTGGACGACAGTGGCGAGACATTGGAGAAGGATAGAGTGGTCAACCGTGTCAAAGGCTGAAGACAGGTCAAGGAGGATGAGGAGGAATAGTTTACCTTTGTCACAGTCACAAAGGATGGCATACATAACCGTACAATGTTCCAAATTCCTTTACAGCCAAAGATGTACATTTGAGTGTAGTCACTGTTGTAATGCAGGGAAACGCAATATCCAATTTGCACAAACAGCAATGAGATAAAGGACCAGATAAGCTGCTGTTGGTGTTGGCTGAGATATAAATGTTGGATAGGACACCTGGGAGAACTCCCCTTGCTCTTCTTCGAAACAGTGCAGCAGGATCTCTTGCTTCCACCTGAGGGGGCAGTCGGTTCAAGACCTCATCGGACAGTGCAACTCTCTCTCAGCACTGCACTGGAGCGTCAGCCTAGACTTTTATGCCAAGTCTTGAGTGGGACTTGAACCCACAACCTTTTGACTCAGACGAGTGCGCTGCCCACTAAGCCACAGCCAATACCCAAGGAGTTTTGGTGTTGTACAAAGCCACCTCTCTTTCTTTCCCCATCCCCATTCGGCAGCTAAATTCTGAAATAAAGCATCAAGTCAGTATTTCCAATGCTCCTGGTCTCTGTCCACCGAAATTCCAAATATATGGATGCTGGCATTGTTATTGGAAGCAAGATCAGTACAACACGGTTCAAGAAGCTTATCGAACTGACTTCTTTCTGCAGACCAGGCACGATCGTGGACATAAGAAATAGGAGCAGGATTAGGCCATTTGACCCCTCGAGCCTGCTCCGCCATTTAATAAGATCATGGCTGATCTGATCATGGACTCAGTTCCATTTCCCTGCCCGCTCCCCAGAACCCTTTACTCCCTTATCGCTCAAAAGTCTGTCTATCTCTGCCTTAAATATATTCAATAATCCAGCCTCCACAGCACTCTAGGGCAGAGAATTCTACAGATTTACAACCCTCAGAAGAAATTTCTCCTCATCTCAATTTTAAATGGGCAGCTCCTTCTTCTGAGACTATGTCCCCTAGTTTTAGTTTCCCCCTATGAGTGGAAATATCCTCTCTGCATCCACCTTGTCGAGGCTCCTCATTATCTTCTATGTATCGATAAGATCACCTCTCATTCTTCTGAACTTCACTGAGTATAGGCCCAACCTACCTTCATGTTAACTCCCTCATCTCCGGAATCAACCTAGTGAACCTTCTCTGAACTGCCTCCAATGCAAGTATATCCTTCCTTAAATAAAGAGACCTAAACTGCACGCAGTACTCCAGGTGTGGCCTCACCAATACCCTGTACAGCTGTAGCAGGACTTCTCTGCTGTTATACTCCATCCCCCTTACAATAAAGGCCAACATTCCATTTGCCTTCCACTCCACCTATTCAATCGCCTGAAGTTCTGCAAGTGCTCCCAGAATATTCATCCATCCTCACATCTCCACTATTTCACTCTGGCCAATCAGGCAACTCATTCCCCCACACCCCCCACCATCCAACATCACCCCACCCCCCCCCTGCTCCATTTACCCAGGGTACATTTTGCCTCACGGAAATATTTAATCTACACGTAGCCAGGTAGTCCCTCATATACAATCACAGCATAGAAGGAGGCCACTCAGCCTCTCGAGTCCGTCCCGCTCACCCATCACCCCGGATGTTCAACCAAAGCCATTGCAAGGCCTGTGAAGTTCCAAAGTCTGGAATCGGAGAAAAAGAAAACATTTTAATTATGTGGATAGATTGGAGTAGTTTTCCTCAGAGCAGAGAAGGTCGAGAGGGGATTTGATAGAGGGGTTCAAAATCATGAGGGGTCTGGACTGAGTAGAAAGAGAGAAACTGTTCCCATTGGTAGAAGGGTCGAGAACCAGAGGACACAGATTTAAGGTGATTGGCAGAAGAACCAAAGGCGATGTGAGGAAACATTCCTTTTACGAAGCAAGTTCTTGCAAAATTCTTACAGGGCTCAGCAGGGCAGATGCAGGGAGGATGTTTCCGCTGGCTGGGGAGTCTAGAACCAGGGGTGATTGGCAAAAGAACCAAAAAGGAACACAAGAAAATACTTCTTTACACAGCGAGTGGTTAGGATCTGGAATGCACGGCCTGAAAGGGTGGTGGAGGCAGACTCAGTCGTGGCTTTATAAGTACCTGAAGGAAAAACATTTGCAGGGCTGCAGAGAAAGGGCGGGGGGAGTGGCACTAGCTTAAGTGTGCTTGCAGAGAGCTGGCACGGGCTCGACGGGCCAAATGGCCTCCTTCTGTGCTGTAACCATTCAATGATTCTGATTGAGGTCCTTTGGACCCCAACCTAAAATTTGAGGATATTCTTTGGCCACAAGCTGCGAAAGCCTTTACATCCTTGTCAAATTTAATGTTAACTCACATTTTTCATGAAAAATAACTCCTCCAACACAATGTTGGGATACTCAACAATTAAGCAATGACTCCATTCCAAATGGGGCCATTCCAACAGAGCTTCCATTCCAAGAGTTATCTGTGCTTAGAATCCACTATCAGACCAACTTCAGGTAACCCCCCCCCCCCACCCCCAAAGCTTCCTGATGCGCAGCCCCCCCACTCCCCTCCCAAGCTCCTCAGAGCAAGCAACCCCTCCTCCCCCCCAACCCCAAGTTCCCCGGAGCACATCCCCCTCCACCCCAGAGCAATCAAACTCAAAACAAGCCAATTGACCACAAACCGAACAGTGCAGAGTTTTATGGGCCGGCATGGACATAGGAACATAGAAACAGGAGGTGGTCATTCAACCCCTCGAGCCTGTTCCACCATTCAATAAGACCACGACTGATCTGTCCCTCAACCCCATTAATCCTCCTTTGATCCACAGCTCTTGAAACCAATTAAGCTTCACGGCCACGACCTGGAGGTCCCACGTGGGTCGCCCAATGGCTTTACGGTCAAACTAACCATGCACGCACGAGAAATTGAATGGGCCGTGCAACCAAAAAAATAGCAGGAACATTGCTTGAAACCCTTGCTTAATGAAAATGTGTTGACCCGGGTCTTGGACTTTTCCCACTGGCCCAGCGTCCAATTGACAAACCTAGGCAATCAGTTTAAAAAGCAATGGGAAAGGTGGCTCTGACACAAATGTAACACCCACTCCACAACGACATCACTGGATGCGTCACACCACAATACTGCACAAGCCCGTGTCCATCAGCCTTGGTCCTGTTGCAATCACATTCAAAAGAACACACCATCAATTAGCAAGTTGGGCAGGTGGGTGAATGTTGGGGAAAGAGGAAAGATTATCTATTTATAACTACATTTCTTAACAGTTGAAACGATCCAATTGCTCTCAAAACATGCGTCAGATTTGTACAGTTGATGACTAATTCGCTTGATGCACTTTGACCTGTGACACTCGCCCCGACCGCATCTACCGGCAAGGCCTGTGCACCGACAGAGGTTCAAGGCTCGGGCTGTGTTCACCGTCCCACTATGTACTGGGCAACATTCCCAACATGTTTTTATACAGTGCCTTTAACATAGTAAAACATTGCAATGTGCTTGACAGGAGCGTTATCAGACAAAATGTGAGACAATGAGCCACATAAAGCGATAATAGCATGGGTGACCAAACTCTTGGTCTGAGAGGTAGGTTTTAAGGAGCGCCGCAAAAGGAGGATAGCGAGGCAGAGAGGTTTAGTGAAGGAATTCCAGAGCTTGGGGCCCAGGCAGCTGAAGGCACAGCTACCGAGGGTGGAGCGATTAAAATAGCAATGTAACTATTTGTACTGTGTTTTTTTTGTGCATGAATTTGTCGAGCTCCGCTCCCCCATGCGATGTCTGTCAAGCTCCACCCCACCTTCCCCCCCCCGCCACCCCAAATAAAAGCACGTCCTTAAAATAGGGAATGCTAAAGAGGCCAGAATTGGAGGAACGCAGAGATCTCGGTGGGTTGGAGGAAGTGTGCAAGTATCACAAAACAAACTAATTAGTCTAATTGTTGCACTGTATACACAACAGCTACCATTTTTGCCTCTTGTGTCACAGTTACTGCACGTAAAGGTGAAGCTTTTGAGATTTTTTCCCCCAAATTACACAAGCCAATTATAAATGTCTTTCTTTTAAATGACATCACCAGTCGTACACTTCAGTTCTTACCAGTATCGGGCTGTCAGCTGCTGGGCGAACCCAGTTATACCGGTGTTGTGAGTGAGATCATCAAATGCCAACAGTCGTGTCAGGCAGCTCAACAGATGGTGCAAACAGACCAGAAGACGTCAGCTGCCTTTTCGAAATAAAGGAACTGCTCATATTTCTGTGGCCCCTTTCACAACCTCAGGACATCCCAAAGCGCTTTACAACCAACAAAGTTCTGAGGTGTAGTCACTGTTCGAATGTACAGAATCGCAGCAGCCAATTCACGCACAGCAATCTCCCACAAACAGCAATGTCATTCTGCCCAGAACATCTGTTTTCAGTTGTTGGTTTGAGGGATAAATATTGGCCGGAACATTTGGGAAGATCGCAACTGCTCCTCTTCAGTGTCAGCCGTGGCTCAGTGGGTCGCAATCTTTCACCTCTGAGTCAGAAGGTCGTGGGTTCAAGTCCCACTCCAGGGACTTGAACACAAAATAAAATCTAGGCTGACACTCCAGTGCAGTGCTGAGGTTGTGATGCACTGTCGGAGGTGCCATCTTTCAGATGAGACATTACACCGAGGACCCGTCTGCCCTCAAGTGGCAGTAAAAGATCCCATGGCATTATTTTGAAGAAGAGCAGGGGAGTTATCCCCGGTAGGGGTAAGATGGATAGAGGACTGGCTAACTAACAGAAAACAGAGTTGGGATAAATTGTTCATTCTGTGGTTGGCAACCAGCAACTAGTGGGGTGCAGCAGGGATCAGTGCTGGGACCCCAACTATTTACAATCTATATTAATGACTTGGAGGAAGGGGCAGAGTGTAACGTAGCCAAGTTTGCTGACGATACAAAGATGGGAGGAAAAGCAATGTGTGAGGAGGACACAAAAAATCTGCAAGAGGACATAGACAGGGTAAGTGAGTGGGCAAAAATTTGGCAGATGGAGTATAATGTTGGAAAGCGTGAGGTCTTTGGCACTTTGGCAGAAAAAAATCAAAGAGCAAATTATTATTTAAATGGAGAAACATTGCAAAGTGCTGCAGTAGAGCAGGACCTGGGGGTACTTGTGCATGAAACACAAAAGAAAAGTATGCAGGTACAGCAAGTGATCAGGAAGGCCAATGGAATCTTGGCCTTTATTGCAAAGGGGATGGAGCATAAAAGCAGGGAAGTCTTGCTACAGCTATACAGGATATTGGGTGAGGCTGCACCTGGAGTACTGCGGGCAGTTTTGGTTTCCATATTTACGAAAGGATATACTTTCTCTGGAGGCAGTTCAGAGAAGGTTCACTAGGTTGATTCTGGAGATGGGGGTTGACTTATGAGGAAAGGTTGGGCCTCTACTCATTGGAATTCAGAAGAATGAGAGATGATCTTATCGAAACGTATAAGATTATGAGGGGGCTTGACAGGGTGGATGCAGAGAGGATGTCTCCACTGATGGGGGAGACTAGAACTAGAGGGCATGATCTTAGAATAAGGAGCCACCCATTTAAAACAGAGATGAGAAATTTATTCTCTAAGGGTTGCAAATCTGTGGAATTCGCTGCCTCAGAGAGCTGTGGAAGCTTGAACATTGGAATAAATTTAAGACAGAAATAGTCAGTTTCTTAAACGATATGGCGATAAGGGGTTATGGGTGGGGAAGTGGAGCTGAGTCCGTGATCAGATCAGTCAGGATCTTATTGAATGACGGAGCAGGCTTGAGGGGCCGTATGGCCTACTCCTGTTCTTATTTCTTATGTTCTTATGTCCTGGACCAATATTTTTCCCTCACTAAACATAACAAAACTTATCTGGTCATTATCATACTGCTGTTTGTGGGAGCTTGCTGTGCACAAATTGGCTACCACCTTTCCCACATTACAACAGTGACTACACTCCAAAAGTACTTCATTGGCTGTAAAGCGCTTTGAGACATCCGGTGGTCATGAAAGGCACTATATAAATCCAAGTCTTTCTTTCAATGATACCACAGGATCTTTTACGTCCACCTGAGAGAGCAGACGAGGTCTAATCTGCAAGACGGCACCTCAGACAGTGCAGCGCTCCCTCATCACTGCACTGGATCGGCCCAGATTTATTGTGCTGAAGTCCATGGAGTGAGACTTGAACTCAGGACCTTCTGACTGAGGCCAGAGAGAGCTATCCATATGGCCACGGCTGACGCAAAAGTAGAGGAACAGAGGGAACAAGCATGATTACAAATAGTCTCCATCATGCGACGCCGTGATTCTCAGGCAAGTTGAACTGTTGGCGCAGTGCGGAAAGAGCCCCCGTGCTATTGGTCCTTCCTTTGTCTTGGCACGTTGTGAGCCGGAGAGGACAACCTATATATGACCAATCTGATGGCCAACGATCCTGTTGCCAACACATAAGAATGTAAGAAATAGGAGCAGGAGTAGGCCATCTGGCCCCTTGAGCCTGCTCCGCCATTCAATAGGATCATGGCTGATCTGATCATGGACTTAGGTCCACTTCCCCGCCAGCTCCTCAAAACCCTGCATTCCCTTATCTTTCAAAAATCTGCTTATCTCCACCTTAAATATATTCAATGACGCAGCCTCCACAGCCCTCTGGGGTAGAGAATTCCACAGATTCACGAACCTCAGAAGAAATTCCTCATCAGTTTTAAATGGGCAACCCCTTATTCGGAAACTATGCCCCCGAGTTCTAGATACCCCCTTCCATGAGGGGAAACATCCTCTCTCCATCTACCCTGTCAAGCCCCCTCAGAATCTTATACGTTTCAATAAGATCACCTCTCATTCTTCTAAACTCCCATGAGTATCGGCCCAACCTGCTCAACCTTTCTTTATTACCAATGACATTTGCCTGCCTCCAAAGCAAGGCAGCTGGCCATCGATGCCACCTTTGTTGCCGAGGGGAGGGAGGGGAAGGGGGAGAACAGCCACAAATCAATTGCATTCCGAGGGCACTTTGCTCTGCGACTGTCAGCATGCTGCAAGCATCAGAGAGAAGTTGAGAGTGTTTTTTGTATATAAAAGAAAGCTGCACGCAAGAATCTGAACAACTCCCGACAGGTTACACACAAGCTTTCACCCGTCCAAAGATGCACTTGTATTATTGCACATTCTGGAATGCTTTCAGAGAAAGTAAGAAAAAAAAAGGGCTGTGGATGCTCAGTTGGAGTACATTCATGGCAGAGATAGATAGATTCTTAGATACCAAGGGATATGGCAAATAGTGCAGGAAAGTGGAGTTGAGGTCAAATTGAATGGCAGAGCAGGCTCGAGGGGCTGAATGGCCGACTCCTGCTCCCAATTCTTACTGTCTTCTGTTCCAAGACGTTCATTTATATCGCATCTCGAAAACATTACCAAATGCAATGAATTCACCTGAACTGCAGTTAGAATCGTACAGCACAAAGAGAGGCCATTTGGCCCATGGTGCCTTCCCCCACTGTTCTCACTTGACTTCCTGTCCCCCACCGGCTCGAATTTAAAATATTCATCACAGTCTCTATAGGCTGACACTCTAGTGCAGTGCTGAGGGAGCGCTGCATTGTTGGAGGTGCCGTCTTTCGGATGAGATGTTAAACCGAAGCCCCGTCAGCTCTCAGGTGGACGTAAAAGATCCCATGGCGCTATTTAGAAGAGGAGCAGGGGCGTTAGCCCCGGTGTCCTGGTCAATATTTATCCTTCAAACAACATCACCAAAAACAAATTATCTGGTCATTATCACAGTGCTGTTTGTGGGAACTTGCTGTGCTTGCATGTTTCCTACATTAGAACGGCGGCTACACTTCAAAAGTACTTCATTTGCCATAAAGCACTTTGGGGCGTTCGGTAGTCATGAAACATGCTATATAAATGCAATTTTCACTTTTATCTACCACCACCCCCACGACTGCACAGAACTCTACACTCCTCTAACTCTGGCTTCTTGAGCACCCCACCACCTTTCTGTTTCACAACAAATAATTCTCGGGATGAGAGGCTGGCATTTATTGCCAGTCCCTATTGAGACAACAGAGTGGCTTCACTGGCCTACTTCAGAGGCCCAGTTAAGAGTCAACCATGTTGGTGTGGGATTGGACCAGATCAGGTAAGATGGTAGGTTTCTTTCCCCAAAGGGACGTTATTGAACCAGACGGACAATCGAACAGCTTCTTGGTCACTTCAAACTAATAGCCGGATTTTTTTATATTGCGTGTTGAACCCTCCAGGAACATATCCAAACTGAGCTGGCAACTGTAGGACCAGGCCTCAGAACAACAGTTGTCATCAGCGATAACTCTTTATTTTTCGATCTGTAGCTCCAGAAGGCAAAAATAAAGTACCTTCTGTTGTCTCCAACTGCTAAGAAAAAAAAGTCAAAGGTTCAACTGCATTAGGGCTTAATTGATAGGTGCTTGTGGCTTTTGTATGACATAAATGTCAACCGAATAAGGGGGCCTTCACTAATGGATCTGTCATTAACTGGAGAGCATGGTTTAAATGCCTGCACTCTGCTGTACGCAAGTCAAGTGTCCTTTAAATGATTTATTGTCAGAGCTCAAACAGTGTGTTTAATAAAAGGAAATAAACTAATGCTGTGGGTTTAGCGCCTGACAGATTCACTGGAAACAGAGAGAGAGAAAAATACAAATGCCATTTACAAAAAAAATGTACTGCTCTGTAACCTCCACCAAGATCTCTGCGCTCCTCTAATTCTGCCTCTTCATCGCTCCACCAGTGATGAGCGTGTCTTCTGTTGGCTAGCTCCCAAGCTCTGGAATTCCCTCCCTCTCCTCGCTCACCTCCTTTAAAATGTTCCTTAAAATCTACCTCTGACCAAACCTGTCCCAATATCTCCATGTGGCTCGGTGCCAAATTTTGTTTGATAAATTGCTCCGCGAAGCACCTCGGGATGTTTTACTACATTAAAGGCGCTATATGATTGAAAGTTGTTGTATTCAACTGGTTCCACTTGGGAGTCAAGGAAACACATTTGGATAATCGGAAGGAAAGATACGTTGGAAGCCCCTTCTCGGCACTCCTCCCTCCCATCACCCCGCCATCAACCTCCTCACATTCTGTGGCGAATGGAGAGACAGACCGACAGCCCCAGAGCCTCCTGGAGTCACCCTGGAGCCTCTAAGAATCTGACGAATTGCTCCTCAGTCAAACGGCAGTGAAGGGAAGAGTCATTGTGGTTCTGGTTGCTGGTATGTCGAACGCCTCCCCCCCCCCCCCCACCACCCCAGTTTCAACTATTCGACCATGGGGTGCGATGCACTTCACCGGGCCCTGGCCACGTGGGCAATTATTGTTTTCCTCTTTGGAGCAGCGGTACATAAGCGCTGCTGAACCCACCCGACAAAAAAAAGTTAGTTGGGCCGCAAGTGAACCGAGTTATAGCTCCGATAACTCCAAATAGAAACAGTTTTGTAATACAATCGAGGTTCTAACTGACCCCCAGCCCCACTACCTCAAGTGCCCAGTGGTAATGAGGGAGCAACGGGTGAGGGAGGAAAGATAGGTAGAAATCAGCCACAGTTCCCATTCCTAATCCATGCCATCTGGTCCCACTCCAGAAATTTGAGCACAAAAATCTAGGCTGACACTCGTGCATTGCTGAGGGAGCCTCCGCTGCACTGTCGGAGGGGCAGTGCTGAGGGAGCGCTGCACTGTCGGAGGGGCAGTGCTGAGGGAGCGCTGCACTGTCGGAGGGGCAGTGCTGAGGGAGCGCTGCACTGTCGGAGGTGCCATCTTTCAGACGAGGCCCCATCTGCTCTCAGGTGGACATAAAAGATCCTACGGCCACTATTTCAAAGAAGAGCAGGGGAGTTATCCCCGGTGTCCTGGCCAATATTTATCCCTCAAGCAAAACAAAAACAGATTATCTGGTCATTATCACATTGCTGTTTGTGGGAGCTTGCTGTGCGCAAATTGGCTGCTGTGTTTCCCACATTACAACATTGATTCAAAAGTACATCCTTGTCTGTAAAGCACGTTGGGACATCCGGTGGTCGTGAAAAACACGACAGAAATGCAAGTCTTTCCTTTCTTTCTCAACAACTTGTATTTATATAGTGCCTTTAACGTAGTGAAATGTCCCACAGGAGTATTATGAGATTTTAAAAATTTGATACTGAGCAGCACATATAGAAATCAGCGCTGGTGACCAAAAGCTTGGTCAAAGAGGTAGGTTTTAAGGAGTGTCTTGAAGGAGGAGAGAGGTGTGCAGAGGTGTAGGCAGGGAGTTCCAGAGCTTGGGGGCCAGGCAGCAGCTAAATAGCAAGAGTCAATGACATGAACGAAGGAGGTGTATTCTCTTTTATAAACAGACGCGCAGATTTTTAGAAAAATACTTATTTATTCAATGCTCTAATCACAGAGGTTTTGGAAAGCTTCGCAATGATTTAATTTGAGAGTGCAATGACTACTATGGAGACAAACAGTGCAGTGTTCCTTGCCAACTGTGGCCCACAAGATAAGCAATATGTTTCTGGCGGCCTTGTCTGAGGGGAGAATGCTTGCTTGGCTGTATCACCGAGTGAACTATTCCCCTCCTTTTCATGCCAGGGAATCTTTAATATCATCCTGAGCCACAGGCAGTCTTCATCTGACCTTTCACCCAGCGGACAGCGTGAAGGAAAATATTGAAACTGCTGTCGTGTTTTGCCAAGCAATGTGGTGACACAAATCGAGGGCCAGGTCTAAATGGGTGTTTCGACTGTTTCACAGGAAGGCTCCAGGAGACAGCCCTGGGACATGGACTTTGCTGTGTGATCAATTCATGCAACTAAGGTGACAGTTGGATCACTCAGCTTCACCCCTTCCCCACTGTGACTCAACTCGGGTTCCTGCTCATTATCCAACAACTGAGTTTATATACATACATGTGTGGGCATGCATACATGTATGTGCACGAGAGACTGAGCACGCATACATGCACGTGCAGTGCGTGCATACATATACGTGTGTACATACATCGATGTGCAAACGTGTGAGAGTGCACGCATTGCTGTGTGAACGCATGCAAATAGACATGTGGATGAAGGGTGAAGATAGGATCAGGCTCACCGACAATGCCCACCCCCTCCCCCCTCTAATTTTCTGCTAGACGCACATGGGAGGGGTACAGCTGAGGGTGGGGGTGAGGTACAGCGTGAGTCAGAGTTTACGGGTGAGGAGCAGAGAATATTAAGGGGGGGGGAACGGTACGGGCATGAGCAAAACATCTGTCTCCAGCTAGTGCATAAATAAAGTGGCAGCCTATAATTTAGAATAAAATGCAAATTGCTCCTTATTCAGGGTTGACTGCTTGCGCCTTGGGCAGACACAGGAAGGCTCCATTTTACAGCGAGGACGCGGAGAGCTGATGGAGGGGAAAGGATTTGTGCAGTGATTGAACGGCTGTTTGTCTGTGTTGCAAGGCACACCAGCACATGGTGTCCTGTGTCCCCTCCCTCACCCAGCTTCACCCTCTGTGCGTCTCATCCATCCAGTCACTTGTACATTCTCTGAATGGAAGCAGGAAGCAGAGATTTACAACCCAGCTCTTGTACACCGAAATAGCATGTTTTTTTTTTTTACAACGCACCCTCCTATGGCCAGTATTTAAATGCAATCAATCATTCACGACGAAGTCTCAGTCCGTCGCATATTGTTTTCTCTCCCCCCGCCTCCGTGTCCGAACGCTCGGCAGGGAGAGAACCGGTTCCAAAGCCTCGGCTACGGTGCGCGCCCGGCTTGCCAGTCTTCAGGTGCAAGTGGCAGCATGTCACCCGACTGTGGAGTGGCATCACATGCCAAGGCCGGCTCTGCCCAGATCCCAACACCTGCGCCAGGTGCCAGCTGTGGCTCAGTGGGCAGCACTCTCGCCTCAGAGTCAGAAGGTTATGGGTTCGAGTCCCACACCAGGGACCTGAGCACATAAATCTAGGCTGACACTCCCAGTGCAGTGCTGAGGGAGCACCGCACTGTCGGAGGTGCCGTCTTTTGGATGAGACATTAAACCGAGTCTGGCCCGTCTGCTCTCTCGGGTGGACGTAAAAAATCCTCTGCCGATATTTCAAAGAACAGCAAGGGAGATTTCGCCGGTGTCCTGGTAAATATTTATCCCTCAAATCAACATCACGAAAACAGATTATCTGATCATTATCACATTGCCGTTTGTGGGAGCTTGCTGTGCGCAAATTGGCTGCCGCGGTTCCCACATTACAACAGTGACTATGCTCCATAAAATACATCATTGGCTGTAAAGCGCTTTGGGACGTCCGGGAGGTCAAAAAAGGCGCTCTCAAAATAAATGCATGTCTTTCTTTCCAAAGTACCAAATGCCCCTTTAGGAGGGGATAAAACAAGAAAAGGATTGCCCCACACACAATAAGACACTTTCCAAACACCAACACTTACCTATATAAAAACAAATAACTGGCTTTCTATTCACAGCTTAGATCACTTGGAGTGTAAACAGACGATGTACAAATTACACTGTGGCAAATTATGGGTGAAAAGATTTAATGGCAAAGCAAATAAATTAAAAGATCCCTCTCAATAAAGTAGGCAGATGGTTATTTTTTTTCATCAGAGCCGTAGATGCTCATCATGAAATTTAAATGAGGGGGTGGAGGAGAGGACAAAGTTCAAAGGCAAGACCTCCAACCTCCTCGCAAGCTATGGTTTCCCAAGGCACGGTTGTTTATCAAAATGCTTGTGTTTATTGAGGGGTGCATGTCAAAAGCACCTCACACAAAGACATGTTTTGAAAGTGATTTATGTAGACGAGTGCCATTTTGTACCTATAGTGTACGTGTATATATTATATATATATATTTAATATACACACACGTTCCTGGGATGTGGCTGTCGCCGTTTATTGCCCATCCTTGATTGACCTTGAGAAGTTGGTGGTGAGCCGCCTTCTTGAACCGCTGCAGTCCATGTGCAGAAGGTACTCCCAATGTTGTTAGGGAGAGAGTTCCAGGATTTTGACCCAGCGACGGTGAAGGACCGGACAATACATTTCCAAGTCAGGATGGTGTGTAACTTGGAGGGGGAACTTGGACTGCATAGATTACAACTGGAATCGCAGAAAGCAGCTCCCGATACGATCTCGCTCAGAGGAACCTTCCCGCGTAGGGTAAAATCTCGCAAACCCCAGCAACCCATCACCATCCCGGACGGAAAATAAAGGCATGCATTTCTGTCGCGCCTTTCACATCCTCGGGACATCCCAAAGTGCTCGACAGCCAGTGAGGTACGTTTTGAAGTGTAGTCACCGTTGTAATGAAGGAAGCATCACTGAGGCTAATATCTGACAATACTGTCAGGGGTGCAATCCCCAAAACCAATCGGCCTCTCCCTCCACACCCTTGGGCAGGAGCGCGATGACATCCGCTTCAACAGCACCGCATCCTACACTTCAAACATTCACTCCCTCCACCACCGGCGCACCGTGGCTGCAGTGTGTACCATCTACAAGATGCACTGCAGCAACTCGCCAAGGCTTCTTTGACAGCACCTCCCAAACCCGCGACCTCTACCATCCTAGAAGGACAAGGGCAGCAGGCGCGTGGGAACACCATCACCTGCAAGTTACACACCATCTCAACTTGGAAATATAATCAGAAAGATAGAAACCGTCACCTGCCCGAGAGGGAAACCGAGGAATACTTAAGGCCCCTCGAGCAATTCCTTATTGAATTTTATGGACCGCTAAAACCACTTTATTCATTAAGCTGGAAGACATAAAAATAAAATGCCTTCTTTTGATAATACCAGCAAGAAGTTATCGAGGGTGCAATGGTGTCAGTGATCGTTAAGAAGATGGAACCGCTCGCTGATTTGCATATTTGATTAATTGACCATAAACTACAGCTGCTAACATCTGAAAGTGTGTCTGATGCCCGCTCCCGGGCAGCTTATTTTTTTTTTTAAAAAGGACATTAAAAAGCACGAGGCTTTAACCCTCGCCTCGCAACACAGGAGACGACGTCTGGCGGCCAATTTCATTCTTTGCTTTCACCCACTGCTCAGGGTCAACAGGTTAAAGTTCACAATTAGACATTGGTCAGAACAGGAGCTCAGCAGGGCAGGAGGAGGAGGTGGTGGGGGGGGGGGGGGGGGGGTGGGGGGAGGGAGGGAATCAAGAGCCAGAGGGAGACGGGGTGGAGTGACAATGGTACAACGTTTCTGTTATAAAACAACCACCTGTATTTATATAGCACCCATTACATAGTGAAACATCCCAGGGCGCTTCACAGAAGTATAATGCAATAAAAATTTGATACTGAACCGCATACGTAGAAATTAGTACAGAAGTGTTATGTTTTAAGGAGTGTCTGTGCGTGTTTCCACAATGATAGGAGGTTTAGAGGGGATTAGAGGGGAAATTTTAAGAGGTAGAGAGGCAGAGAGGTTTAGGCAGGGTGTTCCAGAGCTTGGGGCCCAGGCAACAGAAGGTATGGCCACCAATGGTTAAGCGATTATAATCAGGGATGCTCAGCAGGTTAGAATTAGAGCAGCGCAGATATCTCGGGGGGGGTTGTGGGGCTGGAGGAGATTACAGGGATAGGGAGGGGCGAGGTCATGGAGGTATCAGTGCAAGAACTGACTCACTGTGAACAAGTCTCTAGTAAACGGTTCTAAGATTATTTTAATTAACACTCCCCAAAATAAATCGACGACATGCAGCACAGACGCCAAGATTGAGAACGTCAAAATGGTGGTGGCGGGGGGAGGCACGTACGATAAACACAGGGTCCTGCTGGAACCAGCTCTCAGAACGGTGACTATAGTGACAGGACTCCACAGCACCGCACCGGAGTTCTCTGTGGGTGGCAATTTTCCCATCAGTCGTGTAGTTCAATGAAGAACTGACTGGAGCTTGGCATCTCAGCAGGTCCCACCAAAACTGAGCAGAGAGCTGGGCTTGTATCGAAAACTCAAAGTCGCTGTATTTAATACGATAATCTGACTTCTGCTACAGAAGCAGCTGCCCAGAACACGATTTAGGCTGCGCAGATAGAAACATAGAAAATAGGTGCAGGAGTAGGCAATTCGGCCCATCAAGCCTGCACCGCCATTCAATAAGATCATGGCTGATCATTCCCTCAGTGCCTCTTTCCTGCCTTCAGGAGTTGCCCATCAGGGAACCGAGGTGTGATGGTTTACTTTGATGACTCGGTAATATCCTTTTTAATCATAGAATTATAGAAATTTACAGCCATTTCGGCCCATTGTGTCTGTGCCGGGCGACAAAGAGCTATCCAGCCTAATCCCACTTACCAGCTCGAGGTCCATAGCCCTGCAGGTTACGGCACTTCAAGTGCCCATCCAAGTACTTTTTAAAATGTGGTGAGGGTTTCTGCCTCTACCACCCTTTTAGGCAGTGAGTTCCAGACCCCCACCACCCTCGAGATGAAGAAATTTATTTTCAAATCCACTCTAAACCTCCTAACAATGTGGACACAGATGCAGATACAACCCATCGCGCCTCTTTTTCTGGCATGACATGGAGCAATGGTCTCACAATGGGTTAAGGCACCAAGTAGATGAGCTGTGCAGAACAGTGGGGTCCTACGCTCAGGCCACGTTCAACTGTTGGGGGCGCAACAACTGAACTCAGCACCCAAGGGAGGTTTCGGGGGGGGGGGGGGGGGGGGGGAAAGACGGGTCCCTGCTCGCGATCACCATCTATGGACAACTGCAGTGAGAAGGCGTGTGGGGACATCAGGTCACTAGTAACCGAGAGGCCTGGACTGATAGTCCAGAGAACGGGAGCTCTCGCCACTCTAATTTGAGAATTATATCAGTTTTCAAAACTAAAAATTCTGGAAATAAAAGTGACCATGAAGCTGTCGGAGTGTTGTAAAAACACAACAGGTTCACTATTGTCTGAGATTGATATATTTGTATCAACCAAAGGTATCAAGGGATATGGGCCAATAACAGGTATATGGAGTTAGGTCACAGGTCAACCATGATCTCAGTGAATGGCAGAACAGGCTCTTGGGGCTCAATGGCCTCCTCCTGCTCCTTTGTTCCTAATGGCCTCTGGGGAAGGGAACCCAACAGCCTTACCCGGTCTGGGCCAATGTGTGACTCGAATCCCACACCAATGTCAGCCGTGGCTCAGTGGGCAGCACTCTCGCCTCGGAGTCAGAAGGTTGTGGGTTCAAGCCCCACTCCAGGGACTTGAGCACATAAATCTAGGCTGACACTCCAAGTGCAGTGCTGAGGGAGTGCTGCACTGGCGGAGGTGCCGTCTTTCGGATGAGACGTTAAACCAAGGCCACGTCTACTCTGCCAGATGGACGCAAAAGATCCCATGGCCACTATTTCGAAGAAGAGCAGGGGAGTTATCCCCGGTGTCCTGGGGTCAATATTTATTCCTGAATCAACACAACAGAAAATAGATTATCTGGTCATTATCACATTGCTGTTTGTGGGAGCTTGCTGTGCACAAATTGGCTGTCGCAGTTTTCCTGCATTACAACAGTGACGACACTCCAAAAGTACTTAATTGGCTGTAAAGCGCTTTGAGACGTCCGGTGGTCGTGAAAGACGCTATATAAGTTCAAGCCCTTCTTTTTTCTCTTTTAATGTGGTCGACTCTTGACCACCCCGTCAAGGCCAAGCCAGCCACTCCGTTGGATCAAACCGCTTCACCACAGACTGCGGAGATTCACATCGGTGGTCCACCACTAACACCTTCTCAATGGCAACTAGGGAGGGCCAATAAATGTCGGCCTCGCCAGTGATGCACACATCCCGAGAATGAATGAAAACAAGAGACTGGATCCCAGCGTAAGTCCACCATGGATCAATTGCCTGCTGACACTCAGAGCTCACATGAAGAAAACCACTTGGCTGATGTACTGGAGGACAATGGCAGAAAAAGAAATGCAGGCTTCAGAATTGTGGAGGTAGGTTGAGTCAGGTCCAAAGCTTTCATACAACCAAACACCAGGCCATCATATACACTTCCTTATCCACCACTTTAGGGCAACTAGGGAGGGGCAATAAATGCTGGCCTTTCCCGTGTGGCTATCTCAAAGGCTCAGTGGATAACGCACGCGAGGTGCGGAGTGATACCGAGCCCCAGAGCAATAGTGCGTGTGCGCCTGGGACAGCTGCTGGAATATCAAGTCCCCATTGAGGGAATCGTGTGGCTTGACAAGGTAGATGCAGAGAAGATGTTTCCCCTCATGGAGGAATCTAGAACTAGGGGGCATAGTTTCAGAATAAGGGGCCGCTCATTTAAGACGGAGATGAGGAGGAATTTCTTCTCAGAGAGTCGAAAATCTATGGAATTCTCTGCCCCAGAGAGCTGTGGAGGCTGGGTCATTGAATATATTTAAGGTGGAGATAGACAGATTTTTGAACGATAAGGGAGTGAAGGGTTATGGGGATCGGGCAGGAAAGTGGAGTTGCAAGATCAGATCAGCCATGATCTCATTGAATGGCGGAGCAGGCTTGAGGGGCAAATGGCCAACTCTTGCTCCTATTTATTCATATTTTCATGTGGCGATACTCGCAATCCGGGCTCAGCAAGGCACCCAGCTTGTGGTGAGACTGCACCTCGTGGATCTTCAGGACAGGAAGGAAGTGAGCCTAACCTACAACCGTACCCCCCAACCCTCGCCCCTCTTACTTTGCACTGACCTCCCAGAGCCACAGGATTGGGAAGGGAAACCATTGCAGATACCTCCACCATCGTCAATGCCTCCTGGCAACCAAAGGTGCGTTTCTACAGGAATAAGGGTGGCCTTCTCAATCTTCTGCTCTCTCTCTCTCTCCCCTTGCACCCACCCACACGAATCCGATTAACTTCACCATAAAGGGGCTCCAGAGTCTCCCCTTCACTCCAGGCTTCAATCCCAAATCATTGTCGTCCTTATTTCAAGTCCTCCATCACGCAAGCGCTCCTCCAAATGCCAATTCACAGTCCAATGAAAAGGTGCTGCTCGCAAACACAGCTTCGGGATTTGGCCGACCGAGCATTTGAGGAGACAGAACGGGCAAGTCATCCCAAGGCTGCGCTATAGTGAACAGGCGGCGAATGAAAGATTGACTCATTGCAAGAGGCCGTCACATTCTCTGCATTTTCAGAATGCCAGTCAGATCAACAAGACTTCATGCCTTCCCCACAGATTAAAATCCAGGCGCTCGCTTCCAGCCATTGATCTGGAGCGAGTGCTTTTCCAGAATTGGAAGTGCGATGAAGAGTTTCAGATAACAGGCAAGGCAGATTAGCCTAGCTGCCGGTTAAGCAACAACTCGTTTTCAAATCCCTCCATGGCCTCGCCCCTCCCCATCTCTAATCTCCTCCAGCCCCACCCCCGCCCCTCAAAATGTCTGCGCTCCTCTAATTCTGTCCTTTTGAGCATCCCTGATTATAATCGCTCAACCATTGATGGTTGCGCCTTTTGTGCCTAGGCCACAGGCTCTGAAATTCCCTGCCTAAACCTCTCTGCCTCGGTTTCTTCCTTCAAGACACTCCTTAAAACCTGTCTCTTTGACCACCTGCGCTAATTTTTACTTAAGCGGCTCAGTGTCAAATCTTTATCTCATAATACACCTGAGAAGCGCCTTGGGATGTTTCACTACTTTAAAAGGTGCTATATAAATACGTTGTTGTTCTCCTTTATCCAGAATGATACTGCAGCTGAAAGAGTTAAATTAGGAGGGCAGGTTGCATAGACAAGACATGTATTCTCTCGAGTGTAGAAGATTGAAGGGTGATCTAATTGAGATATTTAAAAGATGGTTAAAGAATTTGACAGGGGGGAGAGAGAGAGAGAAACTATGTCCTGGCATTTAAACTTTAAAATGAGAGTCGAGATACAGATCAGCCACGATCTGACTGAATGGCAGGACAGGCTAGAGGGGGCTGAATGGCCTCCTCCTATCCCTATATTCCTGAAGCTGCTGGCTTGTGCTGGGGCACTTTCCCACAGATACCAGTACCTTGTCCAAACGGCCATCCCATCATAGGTTTTTTTTTAAAAAACTCTTTCCTGGGATGTGAGCGTTGCTGGCAACGCAGCATTGATTGGCCATCCCGAATTGCCTTGGAGAAGGTGGTGGTGAGCCACCTTCTTGAACCGCTGCAGTCCGTGTGGTGAAGGTACTCCCACAGTGCTGTTAGGGAGGGAGTTGCAGGATTTTGACCCAGCGACGATGAAGGAACGCTCGATATATTTCCAAGTCAGGATGCCGTGTAACTTGGGAGGCAGTCCCACACCAATGTGGTTTGATTTTTACGTCGATTCATTTAAGGGGATTGAGCGCACAATGAAGGAAGGATGGAATAGAAGGTTATGCCGATAGGGTTAGATGTAGGGGAGGATGGCATGGGCCAGTTGGGCCGAATAGCCTGTTTCTGTGCTGTAGACTTGATGTACGATGGGGGCATCATGATCAAGGCAAATTGCAGGCTCGAGGGGCCAAATGGCCTTCTCCTGCTCCTATTTCTAATGTTCTTATGTTCTTATGTTCTTATGTTCTATCACCCGCAGAAACATGATTAAATAGGAGCACTGGCTAATTTTAACTTTTTTCCCAGCTTGGCCATGTCAAGGGATTGCTCCCTGGTAACTTGCTTCTGTGAATGCCTCGATACCCCGCGAAGCTTGGCATTGAGCCATTGCAGGGGAGGGGGGAGGAAGCTCTCTCGATGGGTTAACTTCATCACAGACTGTACATGATAAGTATACATGGGTATTATATGGAGACACTAGATAACCAGAGCACTAGACAGAGCGACGAGCCATTATGAAGCAGTAATCTCATTAAGTGGGGTCAAATGATGTCAAAATAACAAGAACAAAAATGCTATTCATTTGCCATTGGAACCCCATGATTAGATTACTGTATTCCGCTGACAACCATCTAATATCGCTTACAATATTCGGAGGCTACTTAATTTTTAATAAATAGCACTGAGGCAGCCCTGCAATCGATGGCGCAGAGTACCTTCAGCCGAACTGCGGACGTTGGGAGACACAAGGTTACTTCGTGATGACTGCACAAACATTCACCTCCCTTCTCGTTTCCCCAGCGTGTCCCCGAGCCACACTGGCTCAGAAGATTGAATCTCCAGTCAGGCTAATGCCGCTGTTACTGTACCTGCAGGAAAGACTTTAGGGAGGGGGGGGGGGGGGGGGGGGGGGGGTAAATCGCCAATAGTGTGAGGAACCCCCTGGTCGAACACCCAACCCGACACTCACAGATGGAAAAAAAAAAGCAGCCAGTCGGGAACGAGGTACGATGTTGCAGTCACGACTCAAGGCCAACCTTAAGAGAAGGAAGCCAAGGGAGAAGGCTGGGAAGCAAAGCGTTTAAAACTTTCATGGGTACGACCGTAGACACCCCTACTGGTCTTTGGAAGCTGGCAGCCTTTGCGAAGAGATTAATGAGACGCCACTGGTTTTGTCTACGCGCTTCTGTCTGCAAAGAATGGCCTCGGTAAGCTGCTCTTATCGGTTCGAATCAGTCTGAAGCCACATCACGCACTGAACTATACTTACAGCAAGTTCACAAAACAAGTCTTCCCGTTACACTGGCCCTGCTGTGTCCTCCTTTCTATTACTGCACATCAGATGGCGAGATGTGCACTAGTATCTAACACACCCACTTAGCTCCTCCTCCTCCTCCTCCCCCCCCCCCCCCTTTAATAAGAGAGGGTGGTTGGGGGGGGGGGAAAGAGTCCAGAAGATAACATACCCTTAAAATTAGAACTATACCGTTCAGGGGCGAGGTCAGGAAACATTTCTTCACACAAAGGCTAGCAGAAGGCAGGAACTCTCTCTCCCAAAAAGCTGCTGAGTCTGGTGTTCAATTGAAAAACTGAAATTGATAAGGTTTTTGTTGGGCAAGGGATGTGGAACCAAGGCAGGTAAATGGGGTTGAGAAGATCAGCCATAATCTAATTGAATGGTGGAACAGGCTCAAGGGGCTGGATGGCCTCCACCTGTCCCTAAGGCAGTCCCTATAATGATATAGTTGGCATTTTTTTCGACCGTTCCATTATTTTGTGTCAACTGTTCCACATCACCGAGTGTCATTTACCGGCAATCTCCGTATCAGCAGCAGGCAGAGAGACTGATTGTAGACGTTCCCGTAACAAAATTGGATAGGCTGGGTTTGTTCTCCTTGGAACAAAGGAGGTTGATAGGAGACCTCATTGAGATGTATAAAATTTTGAGGGGCATGGATATAGTGGATAGCAAGGGCCTATTTCCTTTGGTGACGGGGTCAATTACGAGGGGGTTTTTAAGATGGTTGGTGGAATGTTGAGAGGTATTTTGAGGGGAAGCTTCTTCACGCAGAGGGTTGTGGGGGTCTGGAACTCACTGCCTGGAAGGGTGGTAGAGGCAGAAACCCTCACCACATTTAAAAGGTGCTTGGATGGGCACTTGAAGTGCCGTAATCTGCAGGATTACAGACCGAGAGCTGGTAACCTCTTGCTGGCTGGCGCAGATACGATTGTAAGTACTTCAGGGAATCGAATACGGCCAGGGTGATCTCCTGGACTAGTTTCGATCGTCTGGATGGGTCAGAGAAATGTTCCCACATTTTTTTTCCTCCCAAAATGGTCTGGGTTTTTATCTGTTTTTTTGCCTCTCCCAGGAAATCGCATGGCTCCAGTTGGGGTGGTGTGTGAAATGTTGCGATGCATGGGGTGTCGCAGTTATGTGGGGCAGACTGGTTGGGCCGGATGCTCTTTACTTTTCCATCATTATTTATTGTAACCTTCAGGGCTGCTGACCAAGGGCCATGTGGCTCTTTGTCGGCCGGCATGGACGCGATGGGCTAAAATGGCCTCATTCTACACTGTAGATTTCTATGTTCCTAAAATAACATTCAATCTGATATGGGACATTGACAAGGCGAGGGAATTAATCAATTAGGAACCCCCAACATGTCAATACCCATTGTGTCACAACTCTAGGCTCACACATGAACAATGGCCTTGTAGGCTGCCAGTGGCCCAGCAACAGACACCACTTTGAAGAGAACATGCACATTTTTGGGGCTGAGGGGGAACTTTATTTAAACCGTGTTATACCCTTTTTCTTGAATCATTCTCGGAGTGTAGGCGTCACTGGCAAGGCCTGCATTTATTGGTGAGCCACCTTCTTAAACCGCTGCAGTCCGTGTAGTGAAGGTACTCCCACAGTGCTGTTAGAAAGGAAGGAAGACTTGCATTTATATAGCACCTTTCGCAACCACCGAACGTCCCAAAGCACTTTACAGCCAATTAATTTTTTAAATTGTAGTCACTATGTTAATGCAGGAAATCCAGTAGTCAATTTGCACACAGCAAGCTCCCACAAACAGCAATGTGCTAATGATCAGAGAATATGATTTTTTAGTAATGTTGATTGAGGGATAAATATTGGCCCCAGGACACTGGGGAGAACTCCCCTGCTCTTAAAAATAGTGCAGTGGGATCTTTTACACCCACCTGAGAGGGCAGATGGGGCCTCAGTTTAACGTTTCATCCGAAAGATGGCACCTCAGCATTGCACTGGGAGTGTCAGCCTAGATTTTGTGCGCTCAATTCTCTGTGAGGTCGGGAGTTCTAGGAATTTGACCTAGCGACGATGAAGGAACGGCCGATATATGATGGTGTGTGACCTGGAGGGGAACTTGGGAGGTGATGGCGTTCCCATTGCGCCTGCTGCCCTTGTCCTTCGAAGACGGTGGAGGTCGGGAGTTCAGGAGGTGCTCAGCATCACATCGCAATTATAAATTACACCAAGACCACAGGGAAATCAGTGGAGCTGGTGGGTTAGACAATTTGCAAGTCAAATTTGACGTGCTGCAAAACAATTCGCAATTGTGCGATTCACACAAGGATCTGTTTCCAAACATCAAGCTACCCAACTGTAAACCCTGGTTACAAAATTGTACCTATTGTTAGGGATGATGCTCAAGTTGCTATTTTATTGCAATGTCAGCTGTGGCTCAGTGGGTAGCACTCTCACCTGAGCCAGAAGGTTGTGGGTTCTAGTCCCACTCCAGGGACTTGAGCACAGAAATCTAGGCTGACACTCCACTGCAGTGCTGATCCCATGGCCCTATTGTGAAGAGAAGCAGGGGAGTTATCCCCGGTGTCCTGGGGCCAATATTTATCCCTGTCAACATAACAAAAACAGACTATCCGGTCATTATCACATTGCTGTTTGTGGGAGCTTGCTGTGCGCAAATTGGCTGCCGCATTTCCTACATGACTACACTTCAGAAGTACTTCATTGGCTGTAAAGCACTTTGGGATGTCCGGTGGTCGTGAAAGGTGCTATATAAATGCAAGTCTTCCTTTTAAAGAGCTTGCGCAAAATTACAATTTGGCGGCTCTCTGCATTAGGCAAAGGCGCCTGGAGTACTAGTCCAGTGGCATAATCGCAAGACCATGGTATCAACTACCCTTCTCAAAATCACAATCCACTGAAGGCTAGAAACTCCCTTAGCAAATCAGGAGAGACACGGTAACAGTCAGAAACTTCACGAAAGGCGAACACAAGGATGTCCCTGGGATGTTGACCTTGTGGAGAAGCTTTGCAATAAAGTCTGCTGTATCGGTCTCTGCAAAAATACACAGACACCCAGTCGGACTCGCCACACACGCAAAGCAGCGCTTGGTGCGGAGACAGGGGCGCAGTCACTGGGAAGGGGTTTGCCGCGCGGACAGCTCGGCCTGCAGGAGGACACCTGGCGGTTATTTTGGGAGGCAAAAGATTTCAAGACTCAAGCGGTCGTCACCAAAGCTGAGAGAACAGGAATGCGATTAATCCCACTCATTGGAAGGGGTAATTACAGGGTGATGGAGGAATTCAGGTTTTAATGAGGTGCAGTTAGTGGGAGGGGAGCAAGAAATGGATTTTGCACAGAATGTTACAGACACACCTTAAATGATAGATATATCATACCATATATCAAGTTTCCCGCCTCCATGATCTAAACATAAGCTAACATGCACAGCAATTAATTAATTACTCGACACGCATAAGAATTTGGGAGTCAGGATGTGGGGTCAAAGCTTCGTATTTCCGAGACTATCGTCCCATCAGTAAAGTGGCAGAGGCACAGGTGTGAAGCAGCAAATGGAAATCAATTACTCAAATAAGCAACTCCTCCCCATCCCCCCAAAAACTCATGGAGACTTTGAGTGCAATAAGCTTAAAGCTTAACGTTATGTACAGTTCAACGGCTCCCCTGGGCAAGCTAGTCTCTCGCCCAGATAATGCAGCCGCCACAAATTCCACTCTTCATACACTTAATTGGCCTTTGTTGCAAGGGGGATGGAGTATAAAAGTAGGGAAGCCTTGCTACAACTGTACAGGGTATTGGTGAGACCACACCTAGAGTACTGCGTACAGTGTTGGGCCGCTTGAGGGATGTACTTGCATTGGAGGCAGTTAAGAGAAGGTTCACTAAGTTGATTCCTGGGATGAAGGGGGTTGACTTGTGAATAAAGGTTGAGCAGGTTGGTCCTATACTCATTGGAATTTAGAAGAATGAGAGATGATCCTTTTGAAAAGGTACAAGATACTGGGGGGGCTCCACAAGGTAGATGCTGAGAGGATGTTTCCACTCGTGGGGGAATCTAGAACGAGGGGATATAATTTAATAAAGGGTCGCCTATTTAGAACTGAGGAGGGGGAATTTCTTCTCTGAGCGTCGCAAATCTTTGGCATTCTCTGCCCCAGAGCTGTGGAGGCTGGGTCATTGAATATATTCAAGGTGGAGATAGAGACAGGCAGGACAGAAACCCTCACCACTTTAAAAAAAGTACTTGGATGTGCACTTGACGTGCCGTAACCTACAGGGCTACGTTACAGTAATGTTACAAGAATCAAACAATCTGCCGTGTTGTTAATAGCATCTGAAAATTATTTATCTTTCTCTAGTTTTCTCTTCTGAAGGAGCAGACGCTCACCTTGGTCAGGGTCCGTGGGCTGGGCAGCACCTTGACCAAGTGACCATTATTCATGCACAAGCCTGATGGTTGAGTGTTGGAAGGATATTGGACTGCCTCAACTGAGGTTATGCTCAAAGCACTGACCACATTCTACCAGCTCCATTGGGCGGGCCACATTGTCCGCATGCCCGACACAAAATTCGCAAAGCAAGCGTTCTACTCTGAACTCCTACACGGCAAGCGAGCCCCAGGTGGGCAGAGGAAACGTTTCAAGGACACCCTCAAAGCTTCCTTGATAAAGTGCAACATCCCCACCGACATCTGGAAATCCCTGGCCAAAGACCACCCATAGTGGAGGAAGAGCATCAGGGAGGGCGCTGAGCACCTCGCGTCTCGTCGCCGAGAGCCTGCAGAAAACAAGCACGTGCAGCGGAAGGAGCGTGCGGCAAACCAGACTCCCCACCCACCCTTTCCCTCAATGACTGTCTGTCCCACCTGCGACAGAGACTAATTACCGTATTGGACTGTACAGTCACCTGAGAATTCACTTTTATAGAGTGGAAGCAAGTCTTCCTCGATTCCGAGGGACTGCCTATGATGATGCTTGAAGTGTACAGAACACTAGTTAGGCCACAGCTGGATTAGTGTGTGCAGTTTTGGTCACCACTTTACAGGAAAGATGGGATTACACTCGAGAGGGTACAGAGGAGATTTATGAGGACGTTGCCGGGACTGGAGAATCTTAGCTATGAGGAAGGATTGGATAGGCTGGGGTTGTTTTCTTTGGAACAGAGGAGGCTGAGGGGAGACCTTATTGAGGTGTATAAAATTATGAGGGTCCTGGATAGAGTGGATAGGAAGGACCTATTTCCCCGAGCAGAGGAGTAACATCCAGGGGGCACAGATTTAAAGTAATTGGGGGGAGGTTCAGAGAGGATTTGTGGGAAAATGTTTTCACGCAGAGGGTGATGGGGGTCTGGAACTCACTGCCTGAAAGGGTGATAGAGGCAGAAACCCTCACCACATTTAAAGGGTATTTGGATGTGCACTTGAAGTGCCGTAACCTACAGGGCTACGGACCGAGAGCTGGAAAGTGGGATTAGGCTGGATAGCTCTTTGTTGGCTGACACGGACACAATGGGCCGAAATGGCCTCCTTCTGTTGTGTAAAGGTCTACGATTCTGCGAATCTATGATTCACAACAGAGCTTAAATCCTTCCCTCACCCAACCTGCAGATGCATGTTCACTGGATAGTGATCGGGAGAGACTACCCCAACAAATTTTGTCCTCTCCTTGCCTCGGTTACCAGGACCGCAGATGGCATTCCAACCACCGTCCCTGACTGCGGGGTGAACCAGCTCGGTATGGGCCAGGAATCAAAGCCAGGACTTCCTGGCTCTGTTCACATGGCCAAACTCAATTTCCTCATCTTGTTGGCAGACTCCTCAGCTCACGACAAATTGGATCCACGAGACAAGCGCTTGGAGAAGGGAGCCGGATTAGGCAGTGAGCGCTGAAAAGGAACCCACCCCTGGATACTGGTCTCCCACAATGTCAATCAGGCGGGAGTTCCCCAAGCAGGTTGGTTAGAATGAACAGCACGGGAACAGGCCCATTTGGCCCAACTGGTCCATGATGGTGTTTATAAGATAACAATTAGGAACAGGATTAGACCATTCGGCCCTTCGAGCCTGCTCTGCCATTCAGTATCATGGCTGATCTTCAACCTCAACTCCACTTTCCCGCACTATCCTCATATCCCTTGATTCCTTTAATATCCAAAAATTGATCGATCTCTGTATTGCATATACTCAATGACTGAGCATTCACAACCCTCTCAGGTAGAGAATTCCAACCCTTTGAGTGAAGAAATTTCTCATCTCAGTCAATAAATGACCGATCCTTTATTCTGAGACTGTGATCCCTGGTTCTAGACTCCCCACCCAGGGGAAGCATCCTTCCTGCATCTACCCTGTCAAGCCCTGTAAGAATTTTATATGTTTCAATGAGATCACCTCTCATTCTTCTAAACTCAAGAGAATATAGGCCTAGTCTACTCAATCTCTCCTCACAGGACAATCCCTCCATCCCAGGAATCAGTCTGGTGAACCTTTGATGCACTCCTTCAATGGCAATTATATCCTTCTGCAGGTAAGGAGACCGAAACTGTGCACAATACTCCAGGTGCAGTCTCACCAGGGCTCTATATAAATGCTCCACATGAGCCCTCTCCCAACCTAGTTCATATAACTGCATTACCTTCTGTTCCATTCTCCCTCGTGTTTATCCAGCTTTCCCGTAAAAGGCATTACGTTATTCATTTCAACATTCTCACGGTAAAGATGGTTCTCCTAAATTCCTTTATTAATGACTCTCATATTTATGGCCCCTAGTTTTGGACTCCCATTACAACATTGGCTATAAAGCGCTTTGAGACATCTGGTGGTCATGAAAGGTGCTATATAAATGCAAGTCTTTCTTTTTTTTCCCCCTACAAGTGGAAACAACATCTCTACGTCTACCCTATCAAATCTCTTCATAATTTTAAAGACCTCGATCAGGTCACCCGTCAGCCTTCACTTTTCTACAAAAAAAAGACACTGCCTGTTCAGTCTGAAACACATTTCTAAACACTGAAGATTTGCCACATCTTGCAACATTTCTTTCGGTAATAATGCAGGACCAAGAACGCATCTTTCCCCCATTCCCCTCTGCCCTGCTCCCGCCCTGTTCCCCTCCGTCAGGCCCCGATCAACCTTTATCTTTTCTGGGATGTTCATACCTACATTTATACAGTATGCCTTATTGAATCAAAAATGTCTCCAAGTGCTTTGCACACTGAATTATCTTTGAAATGCGATAACTGTTAACGAAGCTAAAATGGCAATGTTCTGTAACATAAACAGAAGACAGACAGACTTGCATTTATGTTGCGCCTTTCATGGCCTCGAGACGTCCCAAAGCGTTTTACAGCCAATGAAGTATTTTTGGAGTGTAGTCACTGTTGTAATATAGGAAACGCAGCAGCCAATTTGCGCACAGCAAGATCCCACAAGCAGCAATGTGATAATGACCAGATCATCAGTTCTGGAGATGTGTTTTTGTGCTAACTTGAGGTCAGAACACCAGGGAGATCTCCCCTGCTCCGCTTTGAAATAGTACCATGTGATCTTTTACATCCACTTGAGGGGGCAGACGGGGCCTCGGTTTAACGTCTCATCCAAAAGACAGTGCAGCGAAATGATGTGCTCAAGTCTCCAGACTGGGACTCAAACCCATGACCTTCTGACTCAGAGGTGAGGGAGCGCTGCCCACTGAGCCACAGCTGACTGCAATGAGATAAATGACCAGTTAGCCTGCGTCAGGTGGTGTTGGCCAACTGAGGAATGTTACCATGGACACTGGGAGAATTCCTTCTCTTCGAATCATGCCACGGAATCTTTTTTCAACAGCCCAAACAGGCTGCCTCAGCCGCACATTTCATTTGAAGGCCACACATGGTACAAATGTTCATCAGCTCGAGTACATTGGTATGTCGATGGAACGGCAAGCAAAGTCTTTTTTTAAAAAGTGGATAAAGTTACATTTATCCTACTTGGTTTCAAACAAACAACAAAAAGGATATATCCTTTGTGGATAATTTCAGAGGAAAAATAACTCACCATCTGCTTCAGGTTCAACAACAGAATTCACCCCGGACACAATTAAATCAGAGTATTGTAAAAAACACACATTAGTGTCTGCAGTTGAGTCAGTAGATGTTCAGAGACACTAATGCCTATATCCTCACGACAGGGTTGTTTTGAATCCTTTAGGAGCCAAGTGCTTGAACTGTTCTTGTCGACAAAGATAGAACATCAGGAGAGAGTGAGTAAGAAGCAGCAAGCAGAACATGTCCGGGCAAATGCAGGAGTAGGAACACAGAGTGAGGGCGGTCGAGAGAGGCAGTGAGGGGAAGGGGAGAAGCGCCAGGGGGGTGGGGGGGGAGAAGGGGAGAAGAGAAGAGAAGGGCTGGGGGGGGGGGGGGGAAAGAGGGGAGAAGGGGGGGAGAAGAGGGGGGGGGGAGAAGAGGGGGGGCGAGGGGAGAAGAGGGGGGGCGAGGGGAGAAGAGGGGGGGCGAGGGGAGAAGAGGGGGGGCGAGGGGAGAAGAGGGGGGGCGAGGGGAGAAGAGGGGGGGCGAGGGGAGAAGAGGGGGGGCGAGGGGAGAAGAGGGGGGGCGAGGGGAGAAGAGGGGGGGCGAGGGGAGAAGAGGGGGGGCGAGGGGAGAAGAGGGGGGGCGAGGGGAGAAGAGGGGGGGCGAGGGGAGAAGAGGGGGGGCGAGGGGAGAAGAGGGGGGGCGAGGGGAGAAGAGGGGGGGCGAGGGGAGAAGAGGGGGGGCGAGGGGAGAAGAGGGGGGGCGAGGGGAGAAGAGGGGGGGGCGAGGGGAGAAGAGGGGGGGGCGAGGGGAGAAGAGGGGGGGCGAGGGGAGAAGAGGGGGGGGCGAGGGGAGAAGAGGGGGGGCGAGGGGAGAAGAGGGGAGAAGAGGGGGGGCGAGGGGAGAAGAAGGAGGGCGAGGGGGGGAGAAGAGGGAGGGAGAAGAGGGAGGGCGAGGGGGGGAGAAGAGGGAGGGAGAAGAGGGAGGGCGAGGGGGGGAGGGAGGGGGGAGAAGAGGAAGGGCGATGGGGGGAGGGGGGGGAGAAGAGGGAGAGAGAAGAGGGAGGGCGATGGGGGGAGGGGGGGGGGAGAAGAGGGAGGGCGATGGGAGGAGGGGGGGGGGGGGGGAGAAGGGGGGGGCGAGGGGAGAAGGGGGGGGCGAGGGGAGAAGGGGGGGGCGAGGGGAGAAGGGGGGGCGAGGGGAGAAGGGGGGGGCGAGGGGAGAAGGGGGGGGCGAGGGGAGAAGGGGGGGGCGAGGGGAGAAGGGGGGGGCGAGGGGAGAAGGGGGGGGCGAGGGGAGAAGGGGGGGGCGAGGGGAGAAGGGGGGGGCGAGGGGAGAAGGGGGGGGCGAGGGGAGAAGGGGGGGGCGAGGGGAGAAGGGGGGGGCGAGGGGAGAAGGGGGGGGCGAGGGGAGAAGAGGGGGGGGCGAGGGGAGAAGAGGGGGGGGGGCGAGGGGAGAAGAGGGGGGGGGCGAGGGGAGAAGAGGGGGGGGCGAGGGGAGAAGAAGGAGGGCGAGGGGGGGAGAAGAGGGAGGGAGAAGAGGGAGGGCGAGGGGGGGAGAAGAGGGAGGGAGAAGAGGGAGGGCGAGGGGGGGAGGGAGGGGGAGAAGAGGAAGGGCGATGGGGGGAGGGGGGGGAGAAGAGGGAGAGAGAAGAGGGAGGGCGATGGGGGGAGGGGGGGGGGGAGAAGAGGGAGGGCGATGGGAGGAGGGGGGGGGGGAGAAGAGGGAGGGCGATGGGAGGAGGGGGGGGGGGGAGAAGAGGGAGGGCGATGGGGGGAGGGGGGAGAAGAGGGAGGGCGAGGGGGGTACAGAGACACAGACAGCGGGCGAGAGACAGAGAGACAGAGAGGCCAATCCCGGAGTGGTTGGTGATCTAAATACACAAGACGTACTGTAACCTCCAAGGAAAAACAATCTCAAGCTACTAAATGTGCCATGTTTCAGACGAGACATAAAACCGAAGCCCTGTCTGCTCTCTCAGGTGGACGTAAAAGTTCCCACGGCACTATTTTGAAGAGGAGCAGGGGAGTTATCCATGATGTCCTGAGCCAATATTTATCCCTCAAATCAACATCGCTTAAAAAAAATCACATTGCTTTTTGTGGGTACTTGCTGCGTGCAAAATGGCTGCCGGGTTTCCTATATTACAACAGTGACTACATTTCACGAAGTACTTCATTGTATGTAAAGCACTTTGAGATGTCCTAGTGATCGTTAAAGGCACCATATAAATGCAAATCTTTCTTTTTTTCAGCACAGAAGGAGACCATTCGGCCCATCGTACCTGTGCCGGCTCTTTGAAAGAGCTATCCAATTAGTCCCACTCCCCCTGGCTCTTTCCCCAAAGTCCTGCAAATGTTTACGCTTTATCCACTGGCCCACATTAAACCCGGGAATTTAGCGCGGGGTGGGTGGAAAGAGGGAAAAAAAAGGTGAATTCCTGATTACGGTCATCCCTCAGAATAGTTTCCTTCCCTTCTTGGCAAATTTGGCACACACCCAACAAAACCTCTCAGGAAATCAATTGTATTCCATTTCTCCGGCCAAAGTAACATGAAAACACAAGATGATTGAATGAGCATAAACAGGATGTGCCGCACAGTTGGTGGATAATGGACCTTCTCACTGCCGAGCACACACCAGGGGGACAAGCCTGGCTTTGCTTGATGTAATCTCACTCATCTCTGGAATAAAAACACAATTCGAACAATTCTACAGAGCGTCAGTGTGCTGAAAGATCAAGAAAAAACAAGAGGCCAGAAAAAGAGAGATGAGACGTTAAACTGAGGCTCCATCTGCCCTCACGGGTTGATGTAAAAGACCCCACGCCACTATTTTGAAGAGGAGCAGGGACCGATATTTATCCCTCAACCAACAGAGAATGCAGATTTTCGGATCATTTATCTCTCTGCGGTTTGTGGGAGCCTGCTGTGCGCAAATTGGCTGCCATGTTTCCCACATCACAACAGTGACTACACTTCAAAAGGTACTTCATTGGCTGTCAAGTGTTTTGAGATGTCCTGTGGTTTGGAAGGGTGCTATAGAAATGCAAGTTATTACTTTCTTTTAATTGGTAAATACTGACCTCGTCACCACAGTATTAAAGCTACCAGATTTCAGCCTGGTCTGGGTGGGGAGATGGTGGTCAGGGAGAACAGAAGGACTCGAAGCAGGAGTGGGCCATTCGGCCCCGCTCCACCATTCAATGAGATCATGGCTGATCTTCTACCTCAACTCGACTTTCCTGCATTATCCCCATATCCCTGGATTCGCTTAATATACAAAAATCTATCTTGAATATACTCAAAGACTGAGCCTCCTCAACCCTCTGGGGTAGAGAACTCCAAAGCTTCACGACCATCTGAGTGAAGAAGTTTCTCCTCATCTCAGTCTTCACTGGCCGACCCCTTATTCTGAAACCTCTGGTTCTAGACTCCCCAGCCAGAGGAAACATTCTCCCTGCATCTCCACTGTCAAGCCCTGTAAGAATTGAGTATGTTTCAATGAAATCACCTCTCATTCTTTTAAACTCCAGAGAATATCGGCCTCGTCTACTCAATCCCTCTTCATAGGACAATCCCGCTCCCCGCCCCCGCCCCCCCACCCCGATCACAGGAATCAGTCTGGTGAACCTTCATTGCACTCCCTCAATGGCAAGTATATCCTGCCTTCAATAAGGAGACCAAGACTGTACACAATACTCCAGGTGTGGTCGCACCTGGGCCCTATATAATTGCAGTAAGACATCTTTACTCTTGTACTCAAATCCTCTTGTAATAAAGGCCAACATTCCATTTGCTTTCTTAATTGCTCAGGAAGAGAGTACCATTTGGCCACGTGAACCTCAATGCAAATGCCCACTTAGAGTGCACATCAGGAGGTGGTCCCAGCCCTCCCCTGATGCTACAGACACCAACCGAGATCCTCGTCCAGCACAAGTTGGAACTGGATGCAATTCCAGCCCACAGCGTCAGCTTGGCTCAGCGGGTATCACTCGCGCCTCCGCGTCAGAAGATTGAGTGTTCAGGCCCCACAGCAGGTTTTGACGGCATAATCCAGGCAGTGTGGGGAGCACGGACCTGCCAACGAACTACAGCATTCGGTCGAGACGTTAAGCCGAAGAGTCATGGTGGTGCAAATGGAGGTGTTGGAATTCGGGAAAGGATCAGATCAAATGACCGAGGAAGAGTCTTCACCCAAAACCAATCCTGTGGACCTCAGTTTATTTCCTTTATTTGTTCTTGAGGTGTGGGCACAGCTGTCAAATTAACTGCCCATCCCTCGTTGCCTTTTTGAACCAACAGGAGCAGTTTGATACAACTGAGATGTCTGCTGGGCCACTTCAGGAGGACAGTTAAGCACCAACCATGTTGGTGTGGGTCTGGAGTTACGTATAGGCCCAGACCAGGTAAAGAGGGCAGGTTTCCTTCATAGAACCATAGAAATTTACAGCACGGAAGGTGGCCATTTAGCCCCTCATGTCCGCGCGGCCGATAAAGAGCTATCCAGCCTAATCCCACTTTCCAGCTCTCGGTCCATAACCCTGTAGGTTACAGAACTTCAAGTGCACATCCAAGTACTTATTAAATGTGGTGAGGGTTTCTGCCTCGACCACCCTTTCAGGCAGTGAGTTCCAGACCTCCACTGCCCTCTGGGTGAAGAAATTTCCCCTCAAATCCCCTCTAAACCTCCTACCACCAATTACTTCAATTCTATGCCCCCTGGTTGTTGACCTCTTTGCTAAGGGAAATAGGTCCTTCCTATCCAGTCATAATAGGCCGCTCATAATTTTATACACCTCAATAAGGTCTCCTCTCAGCCTCCTCTGTTCCAAAAAAAACAACCCCAGGCATCCAATCTTTCCTTACAGCTAAAATTCTCCAGTCCTGGCAGCACAATATAGTCAGGTGTGCTGAGGGGTTCCTTGCTCCAACCAGACCAGACAATCTAATAGAGGAGGGAGAGAGAAATCGGCAGAGCCAATGACAATTTAAAATGCTTGCCTTTTGCAGAGTTGTTGCTGCTGAAGTAGATATTTTGCATATTATGATAAAATGCTTTTCCTAATTAGGACTGAAAGGATAATGATGGATTTAAAGTATGATATATTGCAACTTGAATGTTCCGCTAACTCAGTGCTTACACAACATGATGGACCATCGTTGTGGAGCCAAGTAATCTTCCTCCTGGGCCTTTTTAAACCTGGCAACACATCTAGATTTACAAAAGGCACTGGCTGCTTTGATGGGAATTAAAAATGCTTCGTTGCGTGTGGAACTTGGAATAGAGAATTCAAAGCTTGCGCCGTGAGCAGCCTTTGTGTTAAGGTGTGAGGGGGTGGGCGATGAGAATTGTATTACAATGGGGTCCCCCCATCCCCACCTCCCGAGTCTGGCTCTCCCACTTTCTCTGCACCAGCGTGCGTCGATCTTGTTTGAGCATCACTGGGAATGTGGCCAAGAATATCAGCTGCCTTCAACGGTTGCTTGTGACCCACATAAAGTCTGACCTTGGAGGTTGCAGGGAGTTGGGGGGGGGGGGGCGGCGGGGGGCGGGGGGAGATAAAGAGTGCCGAGTTTGCTTCTATATATTTACCTCCTACATTGCAAGAGTACACTTAAATCATGGCCACATCATAGCCCTGCCCCACTCTGCGGCTCCCCAGGGCCCAGGACGGGTGTCTGGTCTCGGGTTTCCCTGGTGGTGTCCGAGGCCGGGGTGCCGCTTCCCCCGTGGGTTTGACTCCGTGCGGGTGTGCTGTGTGCGTTGTACACACACAGCGTGGAGGCCCTGACCTGCATGAAAACACCAGGGGCAGGCCGGTGCCATAAAAGGAGTGGAGCTGCGGCAGCCCAGGAGCAGCATGGAGGCGTACCACTTTAGGGAGCAGCGCGAGCTGGTGCAGGAGGGCGACAGCAGCGAAGAGTGATGTCATCAAGGTCCAGGTCAGTAATTGGAGCGTGGGCCGATACAGCAGGAGCGGCGAGAGACTGTGGAGGGATGTGATCGGAGCCCAGTGGAGATGTGAGTTTGAGGCCAGGGGCAGCACGGGCCAACCCACAGTGTGATGTGTGCGCACTAGGTCGGTGCAGCAGAGCAGGTCTCCAGTTGTTCTGGTTAACCCTTTTTTGGCATGGAAGCAATTCATCCTTGTTTCAAGGGACTGCCTATGATGATGATGACACGTCAATAAGTACGCCATTGGCTATAAAGCACTTTGGGACGTTCTGAGGCCGTGAAAGGTGCTACATCAAGGCAAGTTCTTCCTTTATTAGGGACGGTCTTCTGGTCACTGCCAAGTGTATGACATGAGGCTTGCTGGAAAGTGCGTGCGATTTAGAATATCACTTACACACACACACACACACAAACGGTAAAAGACAGAATTGGACTCAACTGTGAAGCTTTCCTTGGTTGAATAGTTCAACAACATTCACATATAGACTGGCCACTTGGACAGGGAATGAAGATTGGCCCGTGCCCTTTGAACCACACTCGAGTGCGAGTCAGTGTCTTCTGAGAATTCACGTTCCTCCAATTCCGGCCTATTGCACATCCCCCAACTCCTTCATTCCACCACTGGAGGCCAGCCTTCAGCTGCCTCGGCCCTCGAGCTCTGGAATTCCCTCCCTAAACCTCTACCCTCCTTTCGGATGCCCTTAAAACCAACCTCGTTGACCAAGCTCTTGGTCACCTGTCCTCATGTTTCCTTACGTGGCTCGGTGTCGACCTTTGTCTGATAATACTCCCTTGGGATGTTTCACTAAGTTAAAGGCACTGTAGAAATACAAGTTGCTGTTTGAGAGATGGGAAAATTGGGGCAGGGCATAAAGGAATTATGCACAAGTACTGCCTTCCACCCTATCACAGACCTTCCCTTTTGTTCTTTCCTCCCCTCCCCCTGGCTCTGTACTTACTTAAAAACCAGTTACACCTCTTAAATTTTTCCAGCTCTGATGAAAGGTCATCGACCTGAAACGTTGACTCTCTCAGATGCTGCCGAACCTGCTGAGTATTTCCAGCATTTTCTGTTGTTGTTACAGAAGACCTGGATCGAGCGCTGCCTCCTGATGGTTGGAGGTATGACACGCAGCTCTTGATATCACTGGACAGAAAGTCGATGGGATTAAATACTGCACAGTCTTCGGTTGCCAGCTTACTTTCCCCAAAAAGTTTGCTATCGCTCAATAAATGCCATGTTGTCAATCGCCAACACAAAGGTGATGAGCATCAGTAGGCATCAGTGGGTTTAAATCCAATCAGGGCGGCTGGGATCAAAGTCTCCTGTGTCTGCTAGCAGTGAGGATCAGAATTAAATGAGTTCAGGTAACTGTGAAACCAGCTCCCAGCAGAAAGGGACCCACAACACAAAACTGGCTTCAATTCATTACAAGTACATTACCAGTCTCACAAAGGCAGAACGATTTGCATTTATATAGCACCTTTCACAACCTCAGGACAGCCCGAAGCATTTTACAGCCAATTAAGTACTTTTTGAAGTGCAGTCACCGTGTTTCCACCTCCGTAACAGCGCCTGTCTCCGCCCCTTGCCTTAGCTCATCCGCTGTTGAAGCCCTCATCCACGCCTTTGTTGCCTCGAGACTTGACTGTTCCAACACACTCCTGTCCGGCCTCCCACATTCTACCCTACATAAACTAGAGGTGATCCAAAACTCGGCTTCCCATGTCCTAACTCGCACCAAGTCCCGCTCACCCACCACCCCTGTGCTCGCTGACCTACATTGTGTCTCGGTTAAGCAACGCCTCGATTTCAAAATTCTCATTCTTATTTTCAATTCCCCCAATGGCCTCTCCCCTCCCTATCTCTAATCTCCTCCAGCCCCACAACTAACCCAAGATGTTGTGCTCCTCTAATTCTGCCCTCTTGAGCATCCCAGATTATTTTAAAAAAAAACAATTTTTTTTTTTTTTAAATCGCTCAACCATTGGTGGCCGTGCCTTCTGTTGCCTCAGCCCCGAGCTCTGGAACTCCTTGCCTAAATCTCTCCGCCTCTCCACTTCTCTTTCCTCCTTCAAAACGATACTTAAAACCTACCTCTTTGACCAAGCTTTTGGTCCCCTGTGCTAATTTCTACTTATGCGGCTCAGTGTCAAATTCTTTAAATCTCATAATACTCCCGTGAAGCACCTTGGGACGTTTCACTACTTTAAAAAGGTGCTATATAAATACACGCTGTTGTTGTAATATAGGAAATGCGGTAGCCAATTTGCACACAGCAAGTTCCCACAAACAGCAATGTGATAATGGCCAGATAATCTGTTGTAGTGATGTTGATTGAGGGATAAATATTGGTCAGGACTGCTCTGCTCTTCCTCGAAATCGTGCCATGGGATCTTTTACGTCCATGAGGGGGCGGACAGAGCCTCGGTTTAACGTCTCACCTGAAAGATGGCACCTCTGACAGTGCAGCACTCCCTCAGCACTGCACTGGAGTGTCAGCCTCGATTTTGGTGCTCAAGTCCCTGGAACGGGACTTGAACCCACAACCTTCTGACAGAGTGTGCGCTACCCACTGAGCCACTGACACTGAAGGTAGACCAGAGGAACAATGATAAACTAAATAGCATGTTGTTACAGAAGATGGAGGGCGTTATTCTAGGGTTGGTGGGGGGCTGAAGCATATTATTAAGGGCAGGATACTGGGAACTTTACACTGCATCAATCACAGGCTGTACCCACCCTGGGAGGGCCCAGAATAGATGTTTCACACAATCATCCCTTAGCTTGGGAGTGCAAAGTTCACACAGATTAAAATAGTTTTTTTTTAAAAAAAGCACATCAATGCATCTTTAATCCAGGAGGAGGCTGCAGAGCTAAATTTAAAAAAAATCAGTGGACTGTAAATTATAAATTAGGATAAATGATCCCCACTGTGTGTATATATAAACCATAAAATGGGAACATTAATCCATCTGAGTTAACTGGTCATACAAGACTATCAGTAACTAGATAGGCAACATCCAACAGTTCATCCTTAACAGTATCTCTGGTGGAGCGCAGTAAAGTCAGAGAACCACAGAATTTACAGCACAGCAGGAGGCCATTCGGCCCATCGTGTCTGTGCTGGCTCTTTGAAAGAGCAGCCGTGCTCAGTCCCACATCGGCGCTTTTTGTCCGTCACCCTGCAAGTTTCTCATCCTCAAGTATCTGCCCAACTCCCTTTTAAAAATTATTGATGGAATCAGCTTCTTCCACCTTTTCAGGCACAGCGATCCAGATCCTGACAACTCTCGAGAGAAAAAAATTCTACTCACGCCCCCTCTAGACCATTTGCCAATGATTTTAAATCTGTGACCTCTGGTTATTGACCCACTCACCAGAGGGAATAGTTTTTCCCTGTTTAATCTATCAGAACCTCTCATCATCTTGAAAACCTCTATATTAGGTCTCCTCTTAACCCTCTCTGTTCCAAGGCGAATGGTCCTAACTTTTCCAACCTCTCCTCATAACTGAAGTCTCCCTGAAGACTGGCTGCTGCATTTTCAATAGGGTTACTGCAGTGCACTCAGGGGTACGGTGGCATTGTGCTTATGTTACTGGACTAGTAATCCGGAGACCTGGACTAATGATCTCAGAGACGCAAGTTCAAATCCCACTGGCAGCTGGGGAATAACTGCAGAGTGTCAGCTGTGGCTCAGTGGGTAGCACTCTTGGCTCGGAGTCAGGAGGTTGTGGGTTCACGTCCTGCTCCAGGGACTGGAGCACAAAAATCTCGGCTGACAGTGCAGTGCTGAGGGAGCGCTGCACTGTCAGAGGTGACGTCTTTTGGATGAGATGTTAAACCGAGGCCCCGTCTGCTCTTAGGTGAATATAAAATATCCCACAGCACTATTTCGAAGAGCAGCGGAGTTATCTCCGGAGTCCTGGGACCAATATTAATCCCTCAATCAACAAAATAAAAAAAGATTATCCGGTCATTATCACAGTGCTGTTTGTGGGAGCTTGCTGTGCACAAACTGGCTGCCGCGTATCCTACATTACATTACAGTGACTACACTCCTGGCTGTAAAGCGCTTTGAGGCGTCTGGTGGTCGTGAAAGATGCTATATAAATCCAAGTCTTTTTTTCTCACCCCAGGTAAACCTCGTCTGTACCCTTCCTGTACATTTTTCCTGAAGTGTGGTGCCCATTTCAGGCCTAACCAGTGATTTGCAAAGGTCCAGCATGATCTCGTTCATCTGCCAGCTATTTATTCAGCAGAGCAAGGGTTAAATATTCGTCCTTCATGAGCTTGATGGGACAGTTGATCAGTGCAGCGCGCTCGCACTTGTCAGATCTGGCTCTGAATCATTTAGGGAAGGAAATCTGCCGTCCTTACCCGGTCTGGCCTATATATGACTCCAGACCCACAGCAATGTGGTTGACTCTTAACTGCCCTCTGCGGATCAAGGCGGCGGCTCACCACATTCTCAAGAGAATTAGGGATGGGCAATAAATGCTGGCCTTGCCAGCGACACCCACATCCCAGGAACTAATTTAAAGGATGAGGGAAGGAAGGAATTTGGTCAGAGTTTCCGCTGCTCATTGCTATTCAGCGCCTCCTGCTGGCAAGTGTACATGTGCACATTAAGTGATCGGCTCGGCAGTGAAGCCCACCAAAGCATCACACTCACATGAAGGAGGCCGCTTGAGGGAAGTGCTGAAGGCAGCTGCGCAACTGAACCCCAGCGATGGACTCGAGCTGACAAAACATTGAGATGGAAGCCGAGAATGCGCCTGTACGGAAGGGAATCTCATTCAAGCTGAGGTTTTATTCCTGGTGCAGTCGACACAGACACACACACGACAGAGACACAGACCTCCCCCCACTTGCCCCCACAAAGATATTGAAGGAAATCAGCTTTGAAAATTATTCCAAAACCACAACCTGGGAAGTCAGCAAAGTTCTGCTGGAGGTATTATGGCAGAATGAGCTGGGGGAGGACTGTGCGGTTAACATAATCCCAGTGCATCCAGCTCCTCTGCGGCTCCACACACATACACATCGCTGATGCAGACTGCAGAAAGGAAGGAGGGAATTCAGCAGCAGCGATCTCATTTCAGCAATAATAGTCACAAGGCATATTTAATACACTGGGGCCAAACACATTACAGAGGAATCAGTGTTAACCCAATGCAATTTCATGTTGTGTGATACACTTTCGAGTCACGCTCTTAATTCATCTCAATTTGTTCCCGGCCCAGAGAGACAGAGACTCGTCCCCACCAGCCCTCCATCCCAGAGCCACACAGCACTCTGCAGACACAACCCAAGTTTAGGAGGACAGGTGCAGCTCTGCTGGTCAAAAACAGATACAGAAAAGAAATGTAAATTCTCTCACACACCCAACCATCACAGTACTGAAATTTAAGTCACAACACTGAATGAAGCACTGAACCCAACTGCTGGTATATTGTGTGGAGGGAGGGTGGGAGCAGTGGATGAAGGAGCGCACGATAACCCAAGCACCCCACCCACCCATCCAGCATTGGACTCAGTCACCTTAGAACTCATTAGTGTGGAAGCAAGTCATCCTCGACTCCGGGGGACTGCCAAAGATATATAAAGCTGGTTTGATGATGATGATAACACGAATGGTTCAAAAGAAATGAGTAAACAACAGCGAGGAGTGAGAAATCTGACACAGGAAATGTACAGCGGGTGAGATACTGGTCAAGTCTTTTATTTTCTGTTAAGCTAAGGAATAGGAGCAGGAGGCCACTCGGCCCTTTGAGCCTGCTTCGCCATTCAATAAGATCATGGCTGATCTTCCACCTCAATTCCACTTTCCTGCCCGATCCCCATAGTGTCCAAAAATCTACCTATCTCAGCCTTAAAGATACCCAATGGCTGAGCCTCCACAGCCCTCTGGGGCAGAGAATTCCAAAGATTCATCACCCTCCGAGCAAAGAAATTTTTCCTAACTGGCCGATGGGAGGTGAGAGTGGTTGCAATCTGTCCCAAAATATTCAGAAGCACCTCGCACCTTTCGACTGAAAAGAGGCTTAAATTGCTGGTCTTGTCAGATCTGAAATATTTTGGATACATGGAAGCAGCAGCTGTCGAGACAAGAGGCTGAAACTGACACAGGTGACAGATTGCACCACAGAAATAAACATGATAGATATTTGCACTTTAACCCTGCAACATGCAGATTTGAGGGAAAAGGCATGCATGTGTCCGGGGGAGGGAGTGGGGGGGGGGGAGAGGTTGGACAGAATTGTCAGACTGAGTGTGCTGAAGACTGCATCAAACACGGGGTGTCTCTTTATTTATCTATCCCCCTCCTCTTCCTGTGTCAGGTCATGGCTCAGTGGACAGCACACTCTCCTGAGTCAGAAGGTTGTGGGTTCAAGTCCCAATCCAGGGACTTCAGCACACAAAAAAAAATCTAGGCTGACAATGCCGAGGAAGTGGTGCACTGTCGGAGGTGTTAAACCCGTCTGCTCTCTCAAGTGAACATAAAAGATCTCATGGCACTATTGTCAAGAAGAACAGAGGAGTTATCCTGGGTGTATCCCTCAATCAGCATAACAAAAGTAGATTATCTGGTCATTATCACATTGCTGTTTGTGGGAGCCCGCTGTGTGCAAAATGGCTGTCGCGTTTCCCACATTTCAACAGTGACTACACTCCAAAAGTACTTCATTGGCTGTAAAGCGCTTTGAGACATCCGGTGGTTGTGAAAAGCGCTATATAAATGCAAGTCTATCTTTTCTTTTCCTTCTGCTTTTACATTCCAATACGTCCCAGTCTCTTCCCTGCTGAGTCACAAAGCCCGTACATCTCTACCACATCACTGATGCGAGCAACTCAACATATCCCACCGCCAATATTTCCTGTAATGCTTTTTGCAGGGTGCTGGCCTCTTTAAGATACCGCACATGCATGGTTCTCCCCCCGCCCTCCGTGATCCAGCTGTGCGGGAGCTCCAGGGCGCTGCATGGCCACGCAGCTTAAAGGGAACACTGCCCACCACTCGCTCCCAAATTCCCAAGCCTAATTGTAGCTCAGTCAATTCTTATACCCTAGATCAACAGAGGACCGATTTTAAAAATGAAGCACTATTTTTAGTTTTCAGATTTGAATCGCGGGTTGTTCTGTTTTTAAAAACAGTGAAGTGTTTCAGCGCTGCCTTTTAAGTCTTTGTGCAAAAGAAAAAGATTAAAATCACAGCACCCACCACTGCGCCCCCCCCCCCCCACTCCCCCCAAAAAAACAATCTGGAAGGGTTTCTGAGCACTTGGCCCTTTAAGACTTCCCCAACTCAGTATTAATCTTCCCAGAAACAACAGTGACTCAAAACACTTGGAGCAGCCTGACTGCCAATCAAAAACAATGTATAAACAGATCCAGAGGGAACAAAACACTTAATTATACTCGATACTTTGTGGGAAGATGCGGCGAGCTGGTTAGATCAGAGTTGGGGTGAGTGGAATGTGATCTTTTGACAAAACATCCGACTCCATCTTACTGCTTTATGGCTATATCGGACTTCAAGTCCAAGTGACTGAACGATTGCAAAATAAGTTTCTACTGCCAAAGGCATTCCCCGTTCCTTCCTCACTGATGGACATACAGTTTAAAATTCCTCCACCAAGACTTCAATGCAACTCAATGTGGGGGGGGGGGGGGGGGGGGGGGAAAGAGAGAGGGGGGGTGCACAGAGCGGGCGAGAGAGGGGGGTGCACAGAGCGGGCGAGAGAGGGGGGTGCACAGAGCGGGGTGCACAGAGCGGGCGAGAGAGGGGGTGCACAGAGCGGGGTGCACAGAGCGGGCGAGAGAGGGGGTGCACAGAGCGGGCGAGAGAGGGGGTGCACAGAGCGGGCGAGAGAGGGGGGTGCACAGAGCGGGCGAGAGAGGGGGGTGCACAGAGCGGGCGAGAGAGGGGGGTGCACAGAGCGGGCGAGAGAGGGGGGTGCACAGAGCGGGCGAGAGAGGGGGGTGCACAGAGCGGGCGAGAGAGGGGGGTGCACAGAGCGGGCGAGAGAGGGGGGTGCACAGAGAGGGCGAGAGAGGGGGGTGCACAGAGAGGGCGAGAGAGGGGGGTGCACAGAGAGGGCGAGAGAGGGGGGTGCACAGAGAGGGCGAGAGAGGGGGGTGCACAGAGAGGGCGAGAGAGGGGGGTGCACAGAGAGGGCGAGAGAGGGGGGTGCACAGAGAGGGCGAGAGAGGGGGGTGCACAGAGAGGGCGAGAGAGGGGGGTGCACAGAGAGGGCGAGAGAGGGGGGTGCACAGAGAGGGCGAGAGAGGGGGGTGCACAGAGAGGGCGAGAGAGGGGGGTGCACAGAGAGCGAGAGAGGGGGGTGCACAGAGAGCGAGAGAGGGGGGTGCACAGAGAGCGAGAGAGGGGGGTGCACAGAGAGGGCGAGAGAGGGGGGTGCACAGAGAGGGCGAGAGAGGGGGGTGCACAGAGAGGGCGAGAGAGGGGGGTGCACAGAGAGGGCGAGAGAGGGGGGTGCACAGAGAGGGCGAGAGAGGGGGGTGCACAGAGAGGGCGAGAGAGGGGGGTGCACAGAGAGGGCGAGAGAGGGGGGTGCACAGAGAGGGCGAGAGAGGGGGGTGCACAGAGAGGGCGAGAGAGGGGGGTGCACAGAGAGGGCGAGAGAGGGGGGTGCACAGAGAGGGCGAGAGAGGGGGGTGCACAGAGAGGGCGAGAGAGGGGGGTGCACAGAGAGGGCGAGAGATATGCACAGAGAGGGGGAGAGAGAGTACACAGAGGCACACATATACAGGCGGAGGGAGAGACGGAGAGAGAGAGAGAGAGAGAGAGAGACAGACAGAAGGAAAGACACACAGACATAACAGCTTAAGGCTGGATGAACCGAGTTACACCTCTCTCCGATCCGAGCTAGTGGCCATAATGCGGCTTCTCAATTTTACCTTGAAGACATCTTAGCTACTTGCTCCTACAACCCAAACCAGTTCAACACCTCCAGTGCTTAGTAATATTTGCTGACATCCCACCGGAATCTACCTCTGCAGCTCCCAATGGACAGAGAGAACGAGCGAGAGAAAATCCAACCATGCACACTGCCAGATTGCAGCCAGCCACTCTCCCGGAGCTCCCCTCCCTTCTCCCGCCCGCAGAACCTCAGAAACAGGACAGGCGCTGCCTTTACAAAACAAAAACATAACCCGAGCCCAGCAGCTGATTAAAATAAAGGGAACATTTGTGTTTAAATACTCGTTTGTGAAGGAGCTCGCTCAGCACATGGTTTTTGCGGGAGAGAGAGAGAAATATACACAAGGCAGAAATGGGTAATGAAGATCGATTCTGTGAAGTCTGTTTCTCATTCCACCTCGCCTCTCACACACACATTTCCCCTTGACCTTTTGTAACTGTATGTAATCATTTAGGATCCGCACAGAATCAGAAACGCACTTTCATGTCACAGGAGGCTACACATTTTGGGGAATAAATGTGTGTTTGAAACGACATCGATTATTTCACACATTGGTCTGCAAGATTGAGATCGCCATCCTCTGCACACAGACACAAACACACTCACTATTTTTTTATATATATGCCCTGTGTGTGTACACAGGCCAAACCAGAGTCCTACAATATATCAAAAAAACATTTCATATATAAACAGGGTCTGCATTTAAATAAATGGTCAGCGGTTAACCAGGATACAAATGAATAAATAAATACACCTCTATTAACAGATCCAACACCCATTAAAACTTGGAATCTTATCAAAAGCCTCAAATCCTCAGCGATTCAAATTTGTCTTTTTTTTAATATATATATACATACATACATTACACAAAATCACATCTTTCTTCTACTGGGAGGTCCAGTGGAATGGGTAAAAGTAGCAGGAATTTTAAAAGAATGTCAATTTCAATCCCCCCCGCCCCGCCGCCGGTCAGTCAATTTCAATGCTTTCCTCGTCAATTTCAGATCTCCCCACCCCGCTCCCACTTCCCTGGCACATTTCCCCCTCTCTCGCTGCAACCCACAGAAAAAGGCGGAATCACCCCCAACCTCGGCGCATTATCCGTGGATTCGGCGAGAAGACGCAGAGCTTTTTTAAAAAAAAATTAAAGCCAAAAAAAAAAATCAAAAAAATACATCAAAAGTGCTCACTAGAAACACAAGTTTATTGCAGACGTGCTTCCTTGTGTCTGTCGCTGGAATTTCACAGCCCATACTGATAAAAAAAAATATATAGAAAAATATATATAATTCTTCAAAAACGCACCAGAGATTCTCTCTCTCTCAGATCCCGGTTTCTGCGCCGTCCGGACGGCGTTAGACCAGCGACAGAGAGGTGGGAAAACCCTCTGGGTCCGCGATCAGAGGCTTTCAAAACTCCTTTTTAGTGAAATTCCCCCATTCCTTCATTTAAACTACACACAGATAGACGTGCGGTATGAAGCAGAGAAAACGAGGCATTTCTCTCTCGATGTCCCAGCTTGCTGTACTGTACCTTACATTAAAACTTGTACATATATAAGTACAAATATACTGAATTGCAACAACGCCGGAATGATCTTTGAACCTGCTTCCTAGCTACTTACAAGCTCCGAACACGCGTAGTTCTCTCTCTCTCACACACACACACACACACACACACAAAACCCCAGCCCAGTAAAGAAATGCAGCACATTTTCTCGTATCAAAACTGTTGTAACAAAGAAATCACACGGATACAAAAGCCTCATTTGCTTTTCTGTTACTTTCTCTGTCTCAAGAAAAGAGCTGGGTAACCTTGTATCTTTTTTTTTGTTGCAACAAATAAATGTATAGAATCAGCGAAAGGGAGCCGAGCCGGCTCCGAGTACTCACAGTGTGAATGGGTGAATGTCCCAGCCATAATTAGCTCACAGACACTGCTGCTCCTCGCTCGCTACAATCCAACTGAATGGAATGTAACTCCGGGCATCCAATGGGAGCTGCGGCCTCGCTCCCACTCCCACTCCCCCCTCCCCCCCCCCCGCCAGGGTGCGAGCCAGGCGCTAGGGGGAGCCTGTCCCCACCGCCAGGCAGCGCTCCGTCCCAGCACCCGGCTGTCTTAAAAGGGTAATGCACAGACACACTCTCTGTCCCAGCACCCGGGCTCTCTTAAAAGAGCAATGCAAGTCATACTCACAACTCACTGTCCCAGCACCGGACTCCCTTAAAAGGGCAATGCACATACACAGAGTCCCAGCACTGGGCTGTCTTAAAAGAACAATACACAGGCACACAATCTCGTTCTGTCCGCAGCGTGCTTTCTTAAAAGGGCAATGCGCACACACACTCTCAGACACTCTCTCCCAGCATCCAGCTCTTAAAAGGGCAATATACAGACACATACATTCTCTCTGTCGCACCACCGAGCTGCCTTAAAAGGGCAATGCATAGTCACACACTCTCACTCATACACTTACACGCTCTCACACATACACACTTTCACTCTCTCGCGTACACACTCACACATACACTCTCTCACACACTCTCTCACACACAAACTCTCAAAAACGTATACATTAACACACACACACTCTCTCTCCCTCTCTCATAGACACACATTCTCTCTCTCACACAGAGGTCGATAGATTATTGGATATTAAGGGAATTAAGGCATATGGGGATAGTGCAGGAAAGTGGAGTTGAGGTAGAAGATCAGCCATGATCTAATTGAATGGCGGAGCAGGCTCGAGGGGCCGAATGGCCTACCCCTGCTCCTAATTCTTATGTTCTTATGTTCTCATACTCTCTCTCTCTCACAGATACACGCCCTCTCTCACAGACGCACACTCTCTCTCCCTTTCACACAAGCACACTCTCTCTCCCTCTCACACACACATTCTCTCTCCCTTTCACACAAGCACACTCTCTCTCCCTCTCTCACACAAACAGCCTCTCTCTCCCTCTCTCAAACACACTCTCTCTCTCCCTCTCTCTCACACAAATACCCACTCTCTCCCTCTCTCTCACACACACTCTCTTATGCACACATTTTCTCTCTCTGGGTCAAAATCCTGGATCCTAACAGCACTGTGGGAGCACCTTCACCACACGGACTGCAGCGGTTCAAGAAGGTGGCTCACCACCACCTGCTCAAGGGCAATTAGGGATGGGAATTAAATGCTGGCCTTGCCAGCGACGCCCACATCCCAGGAACAAATAAAATAAAATACATGCAGGACCCCGGACCAGATGGAGACAGCACACAAAGTGAACTGGTGGAGGAACCGTACCCAACGATGCCTGGCACCTTGTGGATGGCTCACAAGTTCCTTGCTGCATAGTGGAGCCTGTTTCCCACTACACGCTTCACCCGCGCGCCACCCGCCAGCTCCTTCTTTGTAGCTGGTTCATGCCTATGCTTCAAGAGGTCCCATACTCAGGATGTAATGTTGAATCTGAATCTTGGCCACACTCACATCCTTCACGGCCCCAAAACCTTAAGTTATTTTAGAACAACCAAGCTGTAGGCCAGGGCAGATGATCACATGGGCCCTCAGGGCACATGGCCCAGATCCCGGCCAATATGGGGCCGCCACCAGGGGTCGCGTGCAAATGCAGGTCCCCCAGTAAAACTCACCGTAAGCCAGAAAATCTGTATGCAATGATAAATTGCATTTATATAATGACTTTAACATTTGGGGAGGGCTAACAAGGCAAAGGAATACACATTAAATGGTAGGATACTGAGAAGTGTGGAGGAACAAAGGGACCTTGGAGTGCATGTCCACAGATCCCTGAAGGTAGCAGGCCAGATAGATGAGGTGGTTAAGAAGGCATACGGAATGCTTGCCTTTATTAGCCGAGACATAGAATATAAGAGCAGGGAGATTATGCTTGAACTGTATAAAACACTATTAAGGCCACAGCTAGAGTACTGCATGCAGTTCTGGTCACCACATTACAGGAGAAATGTGATTGCACTCGAGAGGTACATAGGAGATTTACAAGGGTCTGATTGAGGTATATAAAATTATGAGGGCTTAGATAGAGTGAATAGGTAGGACCTATTTCCCTTAGCAGATGGGTCAACAACCAGGGTGCATGGATTTAAAGTAATTGATAGGAGGTTTGGAGGGGATTTGAGGGGAAGATTTTTCACCCCAAGGGTGGTGGGGGTCTGGAACTCACTGCCTGAAAGGGTGGTAGAGGCAGAAACCCTCACCACATTTAAAAAGTACTTGGATGTGCACCTGAAGTGCCGTAACCTACAGGGCTACAGACCAAGAGCTGGAAAGTGGGATTAGGCTGGATAGCTCTTTGTCAGCCAGCACAGACAGGATGGGCCGAATGGCCTCCTTCTATGATTCTATGATTATCAGTCATGAAATTAAGACTGAGCCAAAGAAGGAGACATTAGGACGGGTGACAAAACACTTGGTCAAAGACATAGTTTTTATGTACCTCTTCAAGGAGGCGAGAGAGGTGGAGAAGTGGAGAGACTCGGGGAGGAAGTTCCAAAGCTTCGGGTCTAGGCGGCTGACGGCATGCCCACCAATGGTGGGGCAGGAACAGGAACAGGAGTAGGCCATTGAGCCCCTTGAGCCTGTTCCGTCATTCAATGAGATCGTGGCTGATCTGTGACCTAACTCCATATACTTGCCTGTGACCCATATCCCTTAATACCATCATCATCATCATCATCATAGGCAGTCCCTCGGAATCGAGGAAGACTTGCTTCCACTCTTAACATGAGTTCTTAGGTGGCTGAACAGTCCAATACGAGAACCACAGTCTCTGTCAGGTGGGACAGACAGTGGTTGAGGGAAGGGGAGGGTGGGACTGGTTTGCCACACACTCTTTCCGCTGCCTGCGCTTGATTTCTGCATGCTCTCGGTGACGAGACTCGAGGTGCTCAGCGCCCTCCCGGATGCACTTCCTCCACTTAGGGTGGTCTTTGGCCAGGGTCTCCCAGGTGTCAGTGGGGATGTTGCACTTTATCAAGGAGGCTTTGAGATTATCCTTGTAACATTTCTGCTGCCCACCTTTGGCTCGTTTGCCGTGAAGGAAATCCGAGTAGAGCACTTGCTTAGGGAGTCTCGTGTCTGGCATGCGAACTATGTGGCCTGACCAGTGGAGCTGATCAAGTGTGGTCAGTGCTTCGATGCTGGGGATGTTGACCTGGTCGAGGACGCTAATGTTGGTGCGTCTGTCCTCCCAAGGGATTTGTAGGATTGCGGCGACATCGTTGGTGGTATTTTTCCAGCAACTTGCGATGTCTACTGTACATGGATACATGGTCCATGTTTCTGAGCCATACAGGAGGGTGGAAAGTACGACAGCCCTGTACACCATGAGCTTGGTGGCAGTTTTGAGGTCCTAGTCTTCAAATACTCTTTTCCTCAGGCAGCCGAAGGCTGCACTGGCACACTGGAGGTGATGTTGGATCTCGTCGTCAATGCCTGCTCTTGTTAGAACATAAGAACATAAGAAATAGTAGCACGATTGGGCCATACAGCCCCTGCTCCGCCATTTAATACAATCATGTCTGATCCGATCATGGACTCAGGTCCACTTCCCTGCCCGCTCTCCATAACCCCTTATTCCCTTATTGTTTAAGAAACTGTCTATTTCTGTCTTAAATTTATTCAATGTCCCAGCTTCCACAGCTCTCTGAGGCAGCAAATTCCACAGATCCACAACCCTCTGAGAGAAGAAATTTCTCCTCATCTCAGTTTTAAATGGGCAGCACCTTAATCTAAGATTATGCCCTCTAGTTCTAGTCTCTCCTATCAGTGGAAACATCCTCTCTGCATCGACCTTGTCAAGCCCCCTCACAATCATAAGTTTCGATAAGAACACCTCTCATTCTTCTGAATTCCAATGAGTAGAGGCCCAACCTACTCAACCTTTCCTCATAAGTCAACCCCCTCATCCCGGAATCAACCTAGTGAACCTTCTCTGAACTGCCTCCAAAGCACGTATATCCTTTCATAAATATGGCACGCAGTATTCCAGGTGTGACCTCACCAATACCCTGTACAACTGTAGCAAGACTTCCCTGCTTTTATACTCCATTCCCTTTGCAATAAAGGCCAAGATTCCATTGGCCTTCCTGATCACTTGCTGTACCTGCATACTAACCTTTTGTGCTCCATGCACAAGTACCACCAGGTCCCGCTGCACTGCGGCACTTTGCAATCTTTCTCCATTTAAATAATAACTTGCTCTTTGATTTTTTTTCTGCCAAAGTGCATGTCCTCACACTTTCCAACATCATACTCCATCTGCCAAATTTTTGCCCACTCACTTAGCCTGTGTATGTCCTTTTTCCAGATTTTGTTACTAAGAGGCTCCCGAGATATGGGAAGTGGTCCAAGTTGTCCAGGGCCACACCATGGATTTTGATGACTGGGGGAAAGTGCTGTGCGGTAAGGATAGGCTGGTAGAGGACCTTTGTCTTGCTGATGTTTAGCATAAGGCCCGTGCTTTCGTATCCCTCAGCTTGGCTAACAGAAAGCTGTTAATCTCCGATTTAAAATTAACAATTGATCTAGCATCAAATGCCATTTAGGCGAAGGGAGCGATGGATGCACAAGGGGTTAGAATTGGAGGAGCGCAGAGATCTTGGAAGCAATTTTTTTTGGGGTGCGTGGCCCCTTTTTACACTGAAAAAGCCAGTCCTGGTCTGCGTGGGACCCGCAGAGAGCTGCATGGCCGCGCACCTTATAGGGAACGTTGCTTGGAAGGCTGTGGGGATGGTGGAGGTTACAGTGATGGGGAGGGCCATAGAGTGATTTGAACATAACAATGAGAATTTTAAAATCGAGAGATTGGTGGATCACTGGATTAAAATATGCCTGAATTTAAAAATAGTGTCAGAACGGGGCAATCTGCTGACATGTCTCGGAAACTGTGCAGCCGGGGCCTCAGGTTAACGTCTCATCCGAAAGACGGTGCCTCCGACAGTGCTGCACTCCCTCAGTACTGCACTGGAGCGTCAACCTGGATTTTGAGCTCAAGTCTCTGGAGTGGGGGCTTGTACACACAAACTTCTGCCCCAGTATCTCTTCAGCCGCTGCCCACACCACCTCCCCAAAAGACTGTTACAGCTGGTGGAGTGAAACTTGTAAGACTGAGATCACTAGGTTTTATTCGGTTAGGACATCAAGGGATATGGAGCATAGATGGGTAAATGTGATTGAGGTATAGATCAGCTGTGATCTAAAGAGAATGGTGAAACAGGCTTGAGAGGCTGAATGGCCTCTTCCTGTTCCTATGATTCTATGCTTTCTATTTAAATATTGCTTTCTGCCACATAAGATCCTGTAATTTGATTTATTTAATCGAGAAACTCTAAGGCCCAATGTTCCCTGTAAGCTGTGCTTTGTTCTGCATGGCCTGTCCCTTTTAATACGCGGTCCCTTTAAATTTCTGCGCGCACGCGGTATTTACAATGGAAAGCCGGAGAGAACCTGCGCGGGACCCTGCAGATCACTGCGGCTGCGCGCGCAACTCAGCGGGAACACTGCTGATGCCCCTAATAAAAGTAAGCTTCAAAATAATGAAAGGTTGTGACAGTGTAAATAGTGAGAAATTGTTTCCAGTGGCAGGAGGGTCAGAAACAGGGGACACAGTTTGAAGTTAATTGGCAAAAAAGCCACAGGGGAGACGAGAAGAGATTTTTTTTTAACGCAGCCTGTTGTTAAGATCTGGATTGCGCAGCCTGAAAGCAGATTCAATGATAATTCAAAAGGGAATTGGATATCAACTCAAAAACAAAAGCAGGGCTATGGGGAAAGGGAGGGACTAATTGGATAGTGCCACGATGGGCTGAATATACTGTGTCAGCCATGGCTCAGTGGGTAACACTCTCGTTTCTGGGTCAGAAAGTTGTGGGTTCAGATCCCACTCCAGAGCTAAATCTAAGCCAACACATGCAGTGCTGAGGGAGGTGCTGTATTTCAGATGAGACGTTAAACTGAGGCCTGGTTTGCTCTCTCAAGTGGATGTGAAAGATCCCTTGGTGCGATTTTGAAGAAGAGCAGCGGAGTTCTCCCTGGTGTCCTGAGCCAATATTCATCCCTCGATCAGCATTACTGAAACAGATCATCTGGTCATTATCACATTGCTGTTTGTGGGAGCTTGCTGTGTGCAAATTGCCTGTTGCGTTTCCTACATTACAACCGTGACCACACTCCAAAAGTACTTCATTGGAAGAAAACCCTTTTGAGACGTCCGGTGGTGGTGAACGCGCTATAGAAATCCAAGTCTTTCTTTCTTACTGAGCAATATGATTCTGCGATCACCAAAATTGAAAAGTCAAAAAACAGATGCAGCATCTTCGAAGTATTAAGTGACGCTAAGTACGTGGGAAGAAATGGGGCCGAGAGTCGGGCTCATTGGAGCAACGTTTGAGCTCAGCGGGGGGCTGAGGGTAGGCACAACGGGGGGCTGAGGGTAGGGCACAACGGGGGGCTGAGGGTAGGGCCCAGCGGGGGGCTGAGGGTAGGCACAACGGGGGGCTGAGGGTAGGGCACAACGGGGGGCTGAGGGTAGGGCACAACGGGGGCTGAGGGTGGGGGGCTGAGGGTAGGGCACAACGGGGGGCTGTGGGTAGGGCCCAGCGGGGGGCTGAGGGTCAGGCACAACGGGGGGCTGAGGGTCAGGCACAACGGGGGGCTGTGGGTAGGGCCCAGCGGGGGCTGAGGGTAGGGCCCAGCGGGGGGCTGAGGGTCGGGCACAACGGGGGGCTGTGGGTAGGGCCCAGCGGGGGGCTGAGGGTCAGGCACAACGGGGGGCTGTGGGTAGGGCCCAGTGGGGGCTGAGGGTAGGGCCCAGCGGGGGGCTGAGGGTCGGGCACAACGGGGGGCTGAGGGTAGGGCCCAGCGGGAGGCTGAGGGTCGGGCCCAGCGGGGGCTGAGGGTAGGGCCCAGCGGGGGGCTGAGGGTCGGGCACAACGGGGAGCTGAGGGTCAGGCACAATGGGGGGCTGTGGGTAGGACCCAGCGGGGGCTGAGGATAGGGCCCAGCGGGGGGCTGAGGGTAGGGCACAACGGGGGGCTGAGGGTAGGGCACAACGGGGGGCTGAGGGTAGGGCCCAGCGGGGGGCTGAGGGTAGGGCCCAGCGGGGGGCTGAGGGTCGGGCACAATGGGGGGCTGAGGGTCAGGCACAACGGGGGGCTGAGGGTAGGGCCCAGCGGGGGGCTGAGGGTAGGGCCCAGCGGGGGGCTGAGGGTCGGGCACAATGGGGGGCTGAGGGTCGGGCACAACGGGGGGCTGAGGGTAGGGCACAACGGGGGGCTGAGGGTCGGGCACAACGGGGGGCTGAGGGTAGGACACAACGGGGGGCTGAGGGTTGGGTCCAGCAGAGGGCTGAGGGTTGGGCCCATCAGGTGCGGCGTCCGATTCCTGTGTGGTGCGGCGTCCGAGCGAGGGAGGTGTTAGATGCCCAGGAGGCGTTTGAGCTCAGCGGGGGGGGGGGGGGGGGGGGCGGAGGTTGAGCCCAGAAAGGGGCGGCACTGCATTTAACAGCAGCGGGGCCGTGGCCCAGGAGCGTTGCGGCATTTAACAACAGAGGGGTCGTGACCCAGCAGATAACAACAGAGGGGTCATGACCCAGGAGTGGCGCAGCATATAACAGAGGGGTCGTGACCCAGGAGTGGTGCAGTACATACAGCGGAGGGGTTGTGACCCAGGAGTGGTGCAGAATATAACAGCGGTGGGGTCGTGACCCAGGAGTGGTGCAGTACATACAGCGGAGGGGTCGTGACCCAGGAGTGGTGTAGTACATACAGCGGTGGGGTCGTGACCTAGGAGTGGTGCAGAATATAACAGCGGTGGGGTCGTGACCCAGGAGCGGTGCAGTACATAACAGTGGAGGGGTCGTGACCCAGGAGTGGTGCAGTACATACAGCGGTGGGGTCATGACCCAGGAGTGGTGCAGAATACAACAGCGGTGGGGTCGTGACCCAGGAGCGGTGCAGTACATAACAGTGGAGGGGTCGTGACCCAGGAGCGGTGTAGTATATAACAGCAGAGGGTCGTGACCCAGGAGCGGCGCAGCACATAACAGTGGAGGGGTCGGGGCTGATGGGCGGTGTTATGTCTTGGATAAGGAGTCAGATTAGATACTGCAAGCTCAAAGTAAGTGTGACTGTAGTCCTTTATTACAAATCTCAAGAGTGCCTCTCCAGCCTGTGAGGCCTCCTTATATACAGGTGCTCCCAAAGGATTGTGGGACTCCAGGTGATAAGCCGTCTGGTGGTTAGGTATGGTAATTACAGGTTTACATACATTACAACACTCCCCCCCTCCAAAGTCAATAGGGTAACTATTTACAACGTGAGTCGATATGGGGCCTTCCTTTCCCTGGTTGATCGTCTCAGTGCAAATGCTGATGTTGGTGAGTCATTTGTGGGCATTCACTGGGCTGCTGCGCAGCTGACCTTGCTGGACTTCTGGGGGTGGTGAGTCTTGCTGGGCTGCTGCGGGTGATGGGTTCTGCTTTGTGGTCAACCGCTGGGTCGGTTGTCACTTGTGTGTGTGTTGGAGGGTCGACAAAGGTAGAGTCTATTGTGGGTTGTTCTGGATAGGCCGTAAATCTGAGTTTGGTTTGGTCCAAGTGTTTTCTGCAGGTGAGTCCATTTGTGAGTTTGACCACAAACACCCTACTCCCCTGTTTGGCCAAAACAGTGCCAGCAATCCATTTGGGACCTTGTCCATAGTTCAACATAAATACAGGATCATTTACTTCAATTTTGCGTGACACATTTGCGCGATCATGATATGTATTCTATTGAAGCTGCCTGCTCTCTACCTGTTCGTGTAGATTAGGGTGTACTAACGAGAGCCTTGTCTTAAGTGCCATTTTCATGAGCAGTTCAGCGGGAGGGACCCCGGTGAGCGAGTGGGGTCTTATGCGATAACTAAGCAAGACTCGGGATAAGCGAGTCTGCAGTGAGCCTTCAGTTACCCTTTTCAAGCTCTGCTTGATTGTTTGAACTGCTCGTTCTGCCTGACCGTTGGACGCTGGCTTAAACATGGCAGACGCGACATGTTTGACCCCATTATGGGTCATGAATTCCTTGAATTCAGCACTGGTAAAGCACGGCCCATTGTCACTTACAAGAACATCAGGCAGGCCGTGCATGGCAAACATGGCCCGTAGGCTTTCAATGGTGGCAGCGGACGTGCTTGCTGACATTATCACACATTCAATCCACTTGGAGTACGCATCTACAACCACTAAAAACATTTTTCCCAAGAATGGGCCTGCATAGTCGACATGCACCCTAGACCATGGTTTGGAGGGCCAAGACCATAAATTTAGTGGCGCCTCCCTGGGTGCATTACTTAACTGGGAACATGTATTACATTTGTGCACACAGGACTCTAAGTCTGCATCGATACCGGGCCACCACACGTGGGATCTAGCTATCGCTTTCATCATTACAATGCCTGGGTGGGTACTGTGGAGATCACTGATGAAAGTGTCCCTGTCCTTTTTTGGCACAACTACCCGATTACCCCATAAGAGGCACCAGTCACCGTGAACCCATTTTAGTGTGGAAGTCATCCTCGCCTCCGGGGGACTGCCGAAGGTGAAGAAGCATGTGATAGTCAAATGAGGAGAGGATAACATTAACCTATGATCTCCTCCAACCACAACTTGCATTTCTATAGTGCCTTCAACATAGTAAAATGTCCCTAGTATCAGTTGTGGCTCAGTGGGCAGCTCCCTTGCCTCTGAGTCAGAAGGTTGCAGGTTCCAGTCCCACTCCAGAGACTCGAGCACAAAAACCTAGGCTGACATTCCAGTGCAATGCTGAGGAAGCGCTGCACTGTCTGAGGTGCCATCTTTCAGATGAGACATTAAACCAAGAACCTGTCTGCTCTATCTGGTGGAAATAAAAGATCCCATGGCACTATTTCAAAGAAGAGCGGGGGAGTTATCCCTGATGCCCTGGCCAATATTTATCCCTCACTCAACATAACAAAAACAGATTATCTGGTCATTATCACATTGCTGTCTGTGGGAGCTTGCTGTGCACAAATTGGCTGCTACGTTTCCCACATTACAACAGTGACTACACTTCAAAAGTACTTCATTGGCTGTAAAGCGCTTTGGGATGTCCGGTGGTTGTGAAAGGCGCTATATAAATGCAAGTCTTTCTTTCTCAGGGATTGTAATCAAACAAAAATTGACACTGAGCCACATTAAGGAGATATTAGGGAAGGTGACCAAAAGCTTGGTCAACGAGGTAGGTTTTAAGCAGCGCCTTAAAAGAGAGCGAGGTGGAGAGGTTTAGGCAGGGAGTTCCAGAGCTTAGGACCTAGACAGTTGAAGGCACAGCCACCGATGGTGGAGCGCTTAAAATCAGGGACGTTCAAGAGGCCAGAATTGGAGGAGCACAGAGATCTCGGAGGGTTGCGGGGCTGGAGGAGGTTACAGAGATAGGGAGGGGCGAAGACATGGAGGGATTTGAACATGCGGAGGAGAATTTTAAAATAGAGGCGTTGCCGGACCGGGAGCCAATGTAGGTCAGCGAGCACAGGGGGATGGTGGGGGGCGATGGGTGAACCGTGTTCGAATTGCCTGCCGACACTCACTATCAAGGATCGCACAGCCTTCTGGGAAGTGGGAGCAGAATTTAAAAAAAATAGAACTCTGTCGTTTCACCTCCGAGATGAAATCCAATTCAGACATGGAGCATAATGGCATTGTCAGTCTTTGTATCCCTGACGGCTCTTAAGGGTCACTATCAAGGATCGCACAGTCTTCTGGGAAGTGAGTGAGAGGAGAATTAAAAAAAAAGAACTCTGTCCCACGACAAGCTAAAAAGCATGTTTACCTGCACCACCGAGTTTTCCTCCTGAGGATGGAAGTAGAGATAGATGGCGTTCCAGTCTTCATGGAAGTGGACACGGGGGCGAGCCAGTCAGTAATGAATCAAGAAGCCTTTGAGAGGCTATGGGACAATCAAGATGAATGACCTAAGTTGGTCCCAGTTCAGGCAAAGCTGCGTGGCGCACCTGCACCGATGAACTTATCCCAGTTGTTGGTAGTGCGGATAACTCCAGAATGAGGATCACACCTGGTGGCCTGCCTTTTATACTAGGCCAGGCACACCTGTACAGGTAACCTACAAGTCTCCCACTGCTATGCCCTCTGGTGGCACACCTTGTGATAGTACAAACAGTAGCCATGTAGGATACATGACAGATTGAGAGTGTGGAATTGTCCCTTTTAAGTGTGGTGAGTTGCAGGCCTCCTTTAAGAGAGCCTTACTAACTTTACCCCAATCCTCTTCTTCGTTTGATGCCATGTGTTGCTCCATCAACACTGCACCTCGTGGTCTGGCCATCGGCATCTTTTTCTTCGGCATATCACCTCGTGGTTTGGGCGCCACCTTTCCTCCATCCACGCTGTCGACTGCGGTGATCCTCTTCTCCCCGGGTTCTGCCACCAAAGCTGGGAAGTCACCTTTGGATCCGATTTTCTTCCTCCGGAGTCCTGCCACTGGAGCCAGGAAGGTGCGTTTGGGTCGTCTCAGATCACCTCCACGCAGTCATGCTGAGCAATCTGTGCCTGGGGTGTTGTGCTGGTCTGCCCTCTGGTGCTGGGACCGCCCTCAGGTGAGGGTTTGCTTTGCCTCTGAGTGCGAAGGACGTCGATTGCTGGAGGGATGAAATCTTCCCAACTCCAATGGATCTTCTCCATCCATCTTCTTCCGAGTAGCAACAATCCACATAGGTAACCTGTGCACCACGCCATCATGGAGTACTTTTACATCCGCACTACCAATGACTGGAATAAGTTCATCGGTGTACGTGTGCAGCTTTGCCTGAACCGGGACCAACTTAGGTCGTTCAGCTTGATTGTCCCATAGCCTCTCAAAGGCTTTTTGATTCATTACTGACTGGCTCGCCCTCGTGTCCACTTATATGAAGACTGGAACACATTTATCTCGACTTCCATCCTCAACGGGGAACACTTGATGGTGTAGGTAAACATGCTATATACCTCACCATGGGGCTGAGCTGCCTCTCTGATTATCGTTTCATAACCCGCGCTGGATTCATGGCCATCTGCAGACTTTTCATCAACACAGTGAGTCATATTTCTTTTACACATTCGCTGGAGATGGCCCTTTGTGCTGGAGCCTTTACACACATAGTCTTTAAAGCGGCACTGGTGAGCCCTGTGATTCCCTCCACAATGCCAGCATGGAGCTACATGGTTAGCCCCCCTCAGCGGACTCTGAGTTAAGGGACTCGGGGCCTGTTCTCTCTCCCCTGAGAAGGTTCACGTTCTACAGTCCAGCCTCTAAAAGACGCCATTCTGTGCACAGTACTTGCCGGGTTTGAGTCCTGAGGATGAGTCATCTGCCTAGAGCCACAGGTCGAGGTCATGAATGCCTGGCTCACAGAGATGGCCTTCTGCAGTGTGACTGTGGTATCCGCAGACAGTAGCTTATGAAGAAGACCCTCATGGCCAATTCCAATGACAAAGATATCCCGCAGTGCTTCGGTGAGGTGATTGCCGAAATCACACAGTGCCGCCAGCCTCCCGAGGTCTGCAGCATATTTCGCGCCTTCGGGCCATCGGTGGGTGTAAAACCGGTGTCTGGCTGTGAGGATGCTCTCTTTGGGCTTGAGTTGTTCTTGGATCAGCGTTACAAGCTCCTCGTATGTCTTGGTCGTTGTCTTCGCTGGTGCCAGCAAGTCCCTGACGAGGCCATAAACAGTGGGCCCACAACTAGTCAGCAAGATAGCTCTGCACTTATCAGCCAGTGTGGCCGGATTGTTGCCTGCCAGGTCGTTTGCTGTGAAGAAATGGTCGAGCCGCTCCACAATGGCATCCCAATCATCACCATCGGCAAACGGCTGCAACATACCAAGGGTAGCCATTTTCGCGTGAAGGTCCGTAATCTCGTCGCAAATTGTTGTGTCTTTAGATGCTCTGATAATGATTCCACGAGGCAATGTGTTGTACTTGAACTGTAGTGACCTTAGTCCTTTATTGATAACTCCAGAGTGAGGATCACACCTGGTGGCCTGCCTTCTATACTAGGCCTGGCATACTGTATGGTAACCTCCAAGTCTCCCTCTGAGGTGCCCCCTGGTGGCACACCTTGTAATAATACAAGCAATAACCATGTAGGATACATGACAATGTCGAGTCCCTGGGAGAGGGTACAGAGGAGCTTTACCAAAGGGTGATACCAAGGACTTCGGCTATGTGCAGAGTTTGGAGAAGCTGGGATTAGTGCTCCTTCGAGCAGGGAAGAAAGTAAGACTTGGATTTATATAGCGCCTTTCACTACCGGATGGCTCAAAGAGCTTTACAGCCAATTAAGTACTTTTGGAGTGTAGTCACTATTGTAATGTGGGAAACGCAGCAGCCAATTTGCGCACAGCAAGTTTCTACAAACAGCAATGTGATAATGACCAGGTAATGTGTTTTTTTTGTTATGTTGATTGAGGGATAAATATTGGTGCAGGACACCGGGAACAACTCCCCTGCTCTTCTTCAAAATAGTGCAGTACATCCACCCAAGAGAGCAGACGGGGCCTCGGTTTAACGTGTCAAAAGACAGCACCTCCGTTAGCACTGCACTGGGAGTGTCAGTCTCAATATATTTGTGCTCAAGTCTCTGGAGTGGGACTTGAACCCACAACCTTCTGACAAAGAGGCAAAAATGCTACCCACTGAGCCACAGCATGACACTGCTGTGTCAAGGTTAAGGGGAGACCTAATAGAGCTGTTCAAAATCATGAGGGGTTTTGATCAAGCAAGAAGGGAGAAACTCTGGCAAGCGGGTTGATAACCAGAGGTCATAGATTTAAAAATGGCACCAGAACTAGAGGGGAAATTAAGAGAATTTGTTTCACACAGAGGGTTGTTAAGATCTGGAACGTTCTACCTGAAAGGGCAGTGGAGTCAGATTTCATGAGAACTTTCAAAGGGCAATTGGACATGTCGTTGAAGAGGACTCATTTTCAGGGCTATGGGGAAAAAGCTGGGGTGTGGGATGAAATTGATCATCGCTTTTAAAGAGCCAGCACAGGCAAGATAACGTCTCACGTGAAAAACGGCACCTCCGACAGTGCAGCACTCCATCAGCACTGCACTGGAATGTCAGCCTAGATTTTTGTGCTCAAGTCTCTGGAGTGGAAATGTGAACTCATAACCGTTCTGACTCAAAGACAAGGGTGCTACCCACTGAGCCACAGCCCAGAGCTTGTGAACGATACTATATACATGCAACTGCTTTATTTCTTTTGCTTGGGAGGGACAAAATTATTTTGTGCTGCTCTCTGTTATTCCGAAGAGGGAAAAGCAGATTTTTGTAGAAAAAATAATCAGCGAGCATAGTACAATAGAGAGGGGTGGGGGGGGGGGAGGTGGTGCAATAAGCCAGGATCCCTCTCCACATCACTATCCGGCGACCTCTTCGAGAAAGTGCATGTCCGTAAAGGAAGAACAAACTGGCATTGGTACAGCAATTTTCACATCCTCGGGACATCCCAAAATGCTTCACAGGCAATGGGAGTGAAACATTGAATATATTCTAGGCAGAGAGAGAGACAGATTTTTGAACTACAAGGGAGTCAAGGGTTATGGGGATCGGGCACGAAAGTGGAGTTGAGGCCAAGATCAGATCAGCCATGATCTCATTGAATGGCGGAGCAGGCTCGAAGGGCCGTATGGCCGACTCCTGCTCCTAATTCTCATGTTTTTATGTATGTTCTAACAAACCTTTGGAGCTGGTGCAAACCGAGCGATAGCGAGTTTGAAAACCGTTTTACATCCCTGCCCTACTTTCTTTTTCATGGACTTCGATGCATAATAAAATGGTGGCAGGGTGGGGGGGTGTAAAACAGGCTCCTGATTCGCCGGTTCTGCGCTACTGTTGAAGTCTGGCTCCACCTCTGATGCATCTGGACTGTCGTCACAGTTGTCATGCAGCAAACACACAGCTGGCGCACAGCAAGCTCCCGCCAACAGTCAACAAATGATCAACCAGATATTACGGACCAAGATGGATAAATGATGAGCACAGTGTGCCGAGACTTGGCTTGTGTTCCCTCTGGTGTAGAAGGATGAGGGGCCGATCTAATTGAACTTCTTCACATCATAAAAGGACTTAACAGGGTAGATGAAGAGAGACTGTTTCCTCTGGTGGGTGCAATCTTGAACAAGGGGGCACATCGTTAAAATTAGAGGCAGGTGATTCAGGAGTGGACTCAGGAAGCACTTCTTCACATCAAGGGTAGTGCATGTCGGAATTCGCCCCCAGGCAGTGGTTGCTGGGGGTCAATTGAAGCTTTCAAGACTGAGATCGAAAGATATAAAAGCAGAAAATGCTGGAAATCTCAGCGGGTCAGGCAGCATCTGTGGAGAGAGAAACAGTTAACGTTTCGGGTCTGTGACCCTTCGTCAGAACTGGAAAAGTTCGAGATGTAACAGATTCTTAAGGAAAAGCAGGGGCAGTGAAAGGGGGAGGGGAGAAAAGAACAAAAGAGAAGGTCTGCGATAGGGTGGAAGGCAGAAGAGATTTGAGAGACAAAAGGGATGATGGGCAAAAATGAGATGGTAACGGCACAAGTTAGGAAACAAAAGATGAGTCTTGATAGGGTGTGAATGGCAGAATCATCACCAACTGCCATGGGAAAGTGAGAAAAAAGGGCGGGGGAGGTCGTCAGATGTTTGCTGGGTAAGAGTATCATGGAATGTACAACAGAGGCAGGTGAATGGGATTGAGATACAATTCAGCCATGATCTAATTGAATGACGGAACAGACTCGAGGGGCTGAATGGTCGACTCCAATTCCAGGGACGTGAGCACATAAATCTAGGCTGACACTCCAGTGCAGTACTGAGGGAGCGCTGCACTTCGGAGATGCCGTCTTTCAGATGAGAGGTTAAACCGAGGCACTGTCTGCCCTCTCAGGTGGATGTAAAAGATCTCATGGCACTATTTTGAATATTTATCCCTCAATCAACATAACAAGAACAGATTATCTGGTCATTATCACACTGCGGTTTGTGGGAGCTTGCTGTGTGCAAATTGGCTGCCATGTTTCCTACATTACAACAGTGACTACACTTCAAAAAGTGCTTCATTGGCTGTAAAGCGCCTTGGGACTTCCTGAGGTGGTGCTACATCAATGCGAGTTGTTGTTGACAGTGCTACCAACTGAGCCAAGCTGACACATGGGAATCAGCGTAGGATAGGCTCACAGTGCTCCTCCCCCTCTCAGTCACTCTCCAAGAAATAAACGTGAATGTGTGCGCCTGGGTGAGGCAGCGGGATGTACCAGTGCCCCTGAAGTTATGTCCCAGCTCGAGTACAAGGCCCTTGACCCCCACCCTGCCCTCCTCCGAGGAGGGCAGACAATTGGGAAAAGAGGAACACATATAGGGATCATAGAAATTTACAGCACAGAAGGAGACCATTTCGGCTCATCATGTCCGCGTAGGCCAAGATATCCAGCCTAATCCCACTTTCCAGCTCTTGGTCCGTAGCCCTGTAGGTTACAGCACTTCAAGTGCACATCCAAGTACTTTTTAAATGTGGTGAGGGTTTCTGCCTCGACCACCCTTTCAGGCAGTGAGTTCCAGACCCCCACCTCCCTCTGAGTGAAAACATTTCCCCTCAAATCCCTTCTAAACCTCCTACCAATCACTTTAAATCTATGCCCCCTGGTTATTGACCCTTCTGCTAAGGGAAATAGATCCTTCCTATCCACTCTATCTAGGCCCCTCATAATTTTATACACCTCAATCAGGTCTCCCCTCAGTCTCCTCTGTTCCAAAGGAAACAAACCCAGCCTATCCAATTTTTCCTCATAGCTAAAATTCTCCAGTCCAGGCAACGTCCTCTTAAATCTTCTCTCCACCCTATCTAATGCAATCACATCTTTCCTGTAATGTGGTGGCCAGAACTGCACGCAGTGGGTAGCACTATCTCTTGTGCCTCTGAATCAGAAGGTTGTGGGTTCTAGTCCCACTCCAGAGATTTGAGTACAAAAATCAAGCCTGACGCAGTACTGAGAGAGTGCTGCGCTGTTGGAGATAAGATGTTAAACAGAGGCCCCGTCTGCTCTCTCAGATGGATGTAAGAAATCCCATGGCACTATCCTGTGACCTAACTAGTGTTTTATACAGTTCAAACATAACCCCCCTGTTCTTATATTCTATGCCTCGGCCAATAAAGGCAAGTATTCCATATGCCTTCATATCTACCTTATCACTTGATGGTCCGGCATCATGAGCGGGGCATCTCGCTGCTGGGAAGCACGAGTTGGACAAGCAGCGCCGTCTCCGATCTGCGCTCCCATCGGACAAACGGGGAGCCTTCCCCCGGTACTCGTTGACCCCGCTTTGTGAAGTCGCTGTACAGTCTGGTCACGTGGGAATGACAGGAGAGCTTACTGGGGTTGGTAGTTGTCCGTCTTAATATTTTTATTAAAAGTGCTCAGGGTTGGGCTCGGAATTTATATCGGAAAAGATTCACGCAATATTCCCACAAGCATCGCTGATCCAGTCCGTGTTCCTTGCCTGTGAGCTCTGAGCGAAGCAATGATATCGAGAGCACAGCTCAGCTCAGCATCCCTGCAAAAAACCAGCTAATAAATATCTAGCGTTTTAATAACATCCAGCAAGCCCGCACTGCATAGCAGGACACAGCCAGCCCCAGCCTTCGGCCTTCGTAGAAATTCATCCCACTTTGGTTTTGAGTTGTACGACACGAAAATGGTTTTCCTTTTCTGATTGAACTGCCAACAGGCTGCAATTTGTGGATGAACTGGTAATGTGTAGTGTGATTATTAAACCTTTGTTAATAAACCAACTAGTTCTTAATAGCAATGTGTTGCTATGAATTCCGAAGCAAGGAACCCATGAAGCAAATACACTGCACCGAGCCTCCTATATCTCACTCAAGTGTCTGCCACGGTAGCAGTGCGGTGCGGTAGCATAGTGGTTATGTTATTCGACCAGTAATTCAGAGGCCTGGATGAATAATCCAGAAATGTGAATTCAAATCCCACCACAGCAACTGAGGAATTTAAATTCAGTTCATTAAATAAATCTGGAATAAAAAGACTGCTATTAGTAATGGTGACCATGAAATGACCAGATTGTTGTAAACACCCATCAGGTTCACTAATGTTCTTTTGGGAAGGAAACCTGTCATCTTACCCAGTCTGGCCTATATGTGACTCCAGATCCACAACAATGTGGTTGACTCTGAAATGGTCAAGCAATTGCTACTCAGCTGCAACGAAGTCAGCACTGTGGGAGTACCTTCACTACACGGACAGCAGTGATTCAAGAAGGCGGCTCACCACCATCTTCTCCAGGGACGGGCAATAAATGCTGGCCTTGCCAACGACGCCCACATCTCGCGAATGAATACATTTTTTTAAATTCTCTCATCTCTTAGTCAGAAGGTTGTGGGTTCGAGCCTCACTCCAGTAGAACTCAGCATAAAATCTGTCCGAACACAGGAAGGCCCACCACCACCTTCTCAGGGCAACTAACCGGAATGGGAGCTAAATTCCGGTCCTCGCCAGCGATGCCCACATCCCGAGAACGACTACATTGAAAGACGTCAGAGGTGCCGCGGGCAAGATGAGAGGAGGAGGAGAAAATTCTAAGTGAAGGATATGTTTCGTGGCAGTAACAATGGTAAGGCAGAACAGTGCTTTCCACACATTTGGTTAAATGTGTCTGCCTCCCACACACAGGAGAGATAAAGGAATCAAAAATGTTTCGAAATACGCAAAGGAGCATGGGCAAGAATGTTGAAAAGAGGAGCTTGGATTAATACAGAGCCTTTCTCCTCCTCAGGGCGCCTCATGGCCAACAAATTGCATTTATTTACTGCTGTTACTACGACAACGGCAGCCATTTTGCGCAATGAGATAAATGTGTGGTTGGAGTGAGCTAAAGAAAAGAAAGACTGCATTCATAAAGCGCCTTTCACGACCACCGGACATCTCAAAGAGCTTTACAGCCAATGAAGTACTTTTGGAATGTAGTCACTGTTGTAATGCAGCAGCCAATTTGCGCACAGCACGCTCCCACAAACAGCAGTATGATAATGACCAGATAATCTGGTTTTAGTGACACTGATTAAGCAATAAATATTGGCCCTGTTCTTCTTCGAAATAGTGCCGTGAGATCTTTTACATCCACCTGAGAGGACAAACAGGACCTCGGTTTAACGTCTCATTCGAAAGATGGCATCTCTGACAGTGCAGCAATCCCGCAGCACTGCACTGGGAGTGTCAGCCTGGATTTATGTGCTCAAGTCCCTGGAGCGGGACTTGAACCCACAACCTTTGACTCTGAGGCAAGTGTGCTGCCCACTGAGCCACGTTCGACACTGAAAAGGAGGTTGACTCTTGGACAATTCCGCTGCTCTTCTGTAAAGGCTGAGGTCCTGGGTGGGGTGGGGCTTGAAACCACCACCTGGGTGGTCCACTCTCACTTTAGAATCATGGGTAGGGTTGTCCACTATGGTTGGACGTATTCCTGGAGGTTTCATCACATGACCTCCCTCCTCCAACTGCCCCATCCGGTCAAACAGCCATTCTCCCCTCACACCATTATTTTTATAACGAATCAACAGAAATGTTCAAAGGAATAATAAATTTACCAATAATTCCTTCCCTCTGATGCATTAACAGAGAACATCCAGCTAATATACAGGAGGCTGACACTAAGAGGAGAGCAAAGGGGCACCCACAAGTGAACTTCTAGCCAATCTTACCAAACCCTAACAAAACAGAGGATCTTGGCAATGCCATTTTTATTTAGAATTTAGCCCTGGTCAACTTAATTACGCACACACACAGTTTTACTTGCACACACAAACAATTTTACTTACACACACACACAGTTACACACACTCACACACAAACACCCACACATACACACACAGATAGAAACACATACACACACACTCACAGACACAGAAACACACACACTCACACACGCACACAAACACACAGACACCCATACATACACAAACAGATAGAAACACATACAAACACACACACACAGTTACACACACTCACATAAACACACAGACATCCACACATACACACAAACACAGAAACACATACCCAAACACTCAGACACAGAAACACAGACACACACTCACACACAGGCACACATACACAGGAACACACACACACAGACACAGAAACACAGACACACGTACATACACACTCATCCACACACACACAGAAACACAGACACACACACACAGGCACACACACACTCACAGACACACACACACACAAACTCACACACACACACACACACACATACGCACATGCAGACACAGACTGACACACACAAAGACGCACACCACAACCACACAAACATACACAAATACACTTGTACACATAACCACACAATTACGTACTCATATACGCACGCCCCAAACGCATACAATTACACAGACAACACACACAAACGTACACACAAACACATTCATATAAACACAAGCAGACACGCACTCATGCATACATACACAAAGACTCACACACACAACTATATATAGATGCACGTACACACACATACGTGTCCCATTTATACGCATAAACGCAGACTCAGTCAGCATGCAGATAAACATGAACACTGTTATAGATGTACACTTGTATTTACTCTGTACAGCCACCAGAGGGCTAATCCCCTGGAGTCCCAAGGGATCCCATAATCCCTTGGGAGCACAGGTATTTAAGGAGGCTTCATAGGTTGGAGAGGCACTCTGGAGACATGCAATAAAAGACTAAGGTCACACGTTACTTTCAGCTCACAGTGTTCAGTCTGACTCTTTCTCCCTACACAACAACTGGCGACGAGATACAGATAACGAACCCAAAGATGCAGAGAACAGTGGGCATCCTGGAAAAATTCTCAGAGAGAGATGATTGGGAAACTTTTGTGGAGTCACTCGACCAATACTTCGTGGCCAACGAGCTTGATGGGGAAGAGAACACTGCCAAACGAAGGGTGATCCTCCTCACCGTCTGTGGGGCACCAACGTATGGCCTCATGAAGAATCTGCTCACTCCAGCGAAACCCACAGAGAAATCATACGACGATTTGTGCACACTGGTCCGAGAGCATTTGAACCCGAAGGAAAGCGTTCTGATGGCGAGGTACCGGTTCTACACCTACAAAAGATCTGAAGGCCAGGAAGTGACGAGTTATGTCGCTGAGCTAAGACGCCTTGCAGGTCATTGCGAATTTGAAGGACATTTGGAGCACATGCTCAGAGACTTTTACGTACTTGGCATTGGCCACGAAACCATACTTCACAAACTTTTGGCTGTAGAGACTTCAACCTTGAGTAAGGCCATAGCGATAGCCCAGGCGTTCATTGCCACCAGTGACAATACGAAGCAAATCTCTCAGCACACGAGTGCTGCTACAAGTACTGTGAACAAAGTGATGTTGTTTTCGAATCAAAACGTACATGGCAGGTCACACATACCTGCAGCTACACGTCCGCAGATGTCTCAGAGTCAAGGGTGATGAATGCAAGGCCATTAACCTTGTTGGCGCTGCGGGAATGATCATCGTTTCCATTCATGCCGATTCAAAGAGTACGTTTGCAAGGGCTGTGAAACAATGGGACTCCTCCAACGAGTGTGCAGGCGAACTGCAAAGCCTGTTAAACCTGCAAACCACCATGTTGCAGAGGAGGACAGATCCACGGAGGATCACGACGAACCAGAGCCTCAGATCGAGGAGGCAGAGGTGCATGGGGTGCACACATTCACCACGAATTGTCCCCCGATAATGCTGAATGTTGAACTAAATGGAGTCTCAGTGTCAATGGAACTGAACACGGGCGCGAGCCAGTCCATCATGGGCAAAAAGACTTTCGAAAGGTTGTGGTGCAACAAGGCCTCAAAGCTAGTCTTAACTCCCGTTTGCACGAAACTAAGAACTTACACGAAAGAACTGATTCCTGTAATCAGCAGTGTAAAGGTCTCCTACGATGGAGCGGTGCACAAGCTACCACTCTTGATGGTACCGGGCGATGGTCCCACGCTGCTCGGCAGGAGCTGACTGGGAAAGATATGCTGGAACTGGGACGACGTCCGAGCGCTATCGCCTGCTGACGGCACTTCGTGTGCCCAGGTCTTAAACAAATTTCCTTCGCTGTTCTTTCTCCATACACAACACACACAAAGATGAACACACAATGCCATCGACATGGGCACACATTGTCTGCAATATGTGGGAACCCTCATGGCACCCTGGGCCCAGGACCCCTGGCTCTGTGCTTCAGTCAGTGGGCAAGCGTGCTGGGTCTGAGCGTGGCTGTTGTGTGGACTCTGGGGTCCCCAGAATGTGTCCGTAGAACGGGAAGCCCTGCAACAATCAGGTCTCTGCCAAATTTACGACGACAATTACATTTACCTTCAGCAGTCCTGTCCGATTGTGTGCCAAGATTTATATAGAAGCACCATTAGAGCCCAACATTTAGCATTTTCATACACTTGAGAGTATTTTAGAAGGCAATAAAATAAAGTGCTGGCTGTCATCTTGGAGCTCGACAGCAAAGGTTAGTCAGTTTGTGAGGCTGTTGTTGGAATTGCAAAAGACTTTGAACCACACTCATGCGATGTTGTGTCAGCGTGGCTCAAAGGGTAGCACGCTTCAAGCTTCAAGCCCCACTTTGGGTCTCGAGTGCACAATCCAGGCTGACACTCCCAGTGCAGCACTGAGGGAGCACTGCACTGTCGGAGGTGCCGTCTTTCAGATGAGGCATTAAGCTGAGGCTCCGTTTTCAGGTGGGTGTGAAAGATTCCATGGCAAATCTTTTTGAAGGGCGACAGGGACCTTTCCTGGTGTCCTGGTCAATATTCATCCCTCAACCAACATCACCATCAAAAAACAGATTATTACAAGAATTACACAGAATGTACAGCACAGAAATAGGCCATTCAGCCCAATTGGTCTATGCCGATGTTTATCTGATCATTCTTTTAGTCATGGAATCTTGCTGTGCGTACATTGGCTGCCACATTTGCCTACACAACAACAGTGATTACACTTCACAAGTACTTTATGGCCATGGAGCACTTTGGGACGTTCTGAAGACATGAAAGGCACTATGTAAATGTAAGTTCCTTCTTTCTTTCTTAGTTATTTAGTCAATCCCAAGCCTAGGGCACCGAGGCCAAATGTAGAGCCCAGCTTATACTCAGGATGAGATATGCTAACTCTGCACGGACCAGATTCCAACCTGCGACCTTCCTTGTCTGTTGTCACTCAGTACCTCATGAGACGACACATTCATCCATCACAGGAGGGAGTTGTAGGGAGTTGGGGCATCACGTCATGTGATACCCATGATGCATAATGTTATGTATTGAATAAAGAGTGACCAGATACTATGAGTTCAAAGCAAGCTAGTCCTTTATTACAGGTCTCCAGAGTGCCTCCCCAGCCTGTGAGGCCCCCTTATGTACAGGTGCTCCCAAGGGATTGTGGGATCCCTTGGGACTCCAGGGGATGAGCCCTCTGGTGGTTAAACAAGGTATTTACTGGTTTACATACATTACAACATTCCCCCCCCCCCCCACCCCAAAGTCACTAGTGTAACTATTTACAATGTGAGTCGATCTGGGGCCTTCCTTTCCCTGGTTGAGCGTCTCGGTGCAAAAGCTGGTTTTGGTGAGTCATTTGTTGAGCCCTCGCTGGGCTGCTGTGCAGCTGGCCTTGCTGGGCTGCCTGGCATGGTGAGTTCTGCTGGGCTGCTGTGGGTGATGGGTTCTACTTCGTGGTCAACCACTGGGTCAGTTGCCACTGGTGTGTGTGTTGGCGGGTCAAAAACGGTGGAGTCTATTGTGGGTTGCTCTGGATAGTCCATGAATCTGAGTTTGGTTTGATCCAAGTGTTTCCTGTAGGTGAGTCCATTTGAAAGTTTGACCAGAAACACCCTACTCCTCTCTTTGGCCACAACAGTGCCGGAAAGCCACTTGGGACCTTGTCCATAGTTCAACACAAATACGGATCATTAATCTCGATTTCGCATGACACATTTGCGCGATCATGATATGTATTCTGTTGAAGCCGCCTGCTCTCTACCTGTTCATGTAGATCAGGGTGGACTAATGAGAGCCTTGTCTTAAGTGCCCTTTTCATGAACAGTTCAGCGGGGGGAACCCCAGTGAGCGAGTGGGGTCTTGTGGTAACTAAGCAGGACTCGGGATAGGCGAGTCTGCAGTGAGCCTTCAGTTACCCTCTTCGAGCTCTGCTCTCTCTGCCTGACCATGGAACGCTGGTTTAAACAGGGCAGATGTGACCTTTTTGATCCCATTACAGGTCATGAACTCTTGGAACTCAGCACTGGTGAAGCACGGCCCATTGTCACTCACAAGGACGTCAGGCAGGCCATACGTGGCAAACATGGCCCGCAGGCTTTCAATGGTGGCAGCAGATGTGTTTGCTGCCATTATCTCACATTCAATCCATTTGGAGTACGCATCTACAACCACAAGGAAAATTTTTCGCAAGAATGGGCCTGCATAGTCGACATGGACCTTAGGCCACGGTTTAGAGGACCAAGACCATAAACTTAGTGACGCCTCTCTGGGTGCATTGCTTAACTGGGAACATGTGTTATATTTGTGCACGCAGGACTCTAAGTCTGTGTCGATACCGGGCCACCACACGTGGGATCTGGCTATCGCTTTCATCATTACAATGCCTGGGTGGGTACTGTGGAGATCACTGATGAAAGTGTCCCTGCCCTTTTTTGGTACCACTACCCGATTACCCCACAGAAGGCAGTCTGCCTGTATAGACATTTCATCTTTGCGCCGCTGGTATGGCTTTATTTCTTCCTGCATTTCTAACGGGACACTAGACCAACTCCCGTGGAGCACACAGTTTTTTTTTACTAAGGACAGTAAGGGGTCCTGGCTCGTCCAGGTTCTAATCTGTCGGGTGGTAACAGGTGTTTGCTCACTCTCGAATGCTTCCATTACCATAACTAAATCTGCGGACTGTGCCATTTCCACCCCTGTGGTGGGCAATGGCAGCCTACTGAGAGTATCGGCACAGTTTTCTGTGCCTGGCCTGTGGCGGATGACATAGTTGTATGCGGACAACATGAGCGCCCATCTCTGGATGCGGGCTGATGCATTTGTATTTATCCCCTTACTTTCAGAAAAGAGGGATATCAGTGGCTTATAGTCATTTCCAATTCAAATTTGAGCCCAAACAGATATTGATGCATTTTCTTTACCCCATAAACGCACGCTAACGCTTCTTTTTCGATCATGCTGTAGGCCCTCTCAACCTTAGACAGACTTCTAGATGCATTAGCAACCGGTTGTAATTTCCCAGATTCATTAGCTTGTTGCAGTACACACTCGACACCATATGACGACGCATCACATGCTCATGCCAAACGCTTACATGGATCATACAACACAAGCAATGTGTTTGAGCATAACAGTTTTCTAGCTTTTACAAAGGCATTTTCTTGGCTTTTACCCCATACCCATTCATCTCCTTTATGCAGTAAAGAGTGCAGTGGTTCTAACAGTATGCTAAGACCCGGTAAGAAGTTACCAAAGTAGTTCAGGAGTCTTAGAAACGACCGCAACTCTGTTCTGTGGTCTCGGTGCGTTCTCGATTGCCTCCGTCTTCGAATCGGTGGGCCTGACGCCATTCACCGCGATTCTTCACCCCAGGAACTCCACTTCAGACGCCAGGAAAATGCATTTCGAGCGTTTTAACCTGAGCCCCATGCGATTAAGCTGACTAAGAACCTCTTTCAGGTTCTGCAGATGCTCGACGGTGTCCCGACCTGTAACCAAGATGTCGTCCTGGAAGACCACGGCGCGCGGGACCGACTTCAGCAAGCTTTCCATGTTCCACTGGAATATCGCCACAGCAGATCAAATCCCAAACGGGCATCTGTTGTAAATGAAGAGACCTTTGTGCGTGTTGATGCAGGTGAGGCCCTTTGATGATTCCTCCAGCTCCTGCGTCATGTAGGCCAAGGTCAAGTCCAGCTTTGTGAACGTTTTTCCTCCCGCCATCGTCGCAAATAGGTTATCTGCCTTTGGTAGCGGGTACTGATCCTGCAGGGAGAAACGATTGATAGTTACTTTGTAATCACCACAGATTCTGACGGTACTGTCTCCCTTGAACAATCGGACTGGTCCACTCGTTGAATTCGATCGGCGAAATGGTGCCCTCTCGTTGCAGCCGGTCCAGCTTGATCTCCATCCTCTCTCTCTCAACATGTACGGTACTGCTCTCGCCTTGTGGTGGACGGGTCGTATCCGGAATCAGGTGGAGCTGCACTTTTGCTCCTTGGAATTTCCCGATGCCGGGTTCGAACAGCAAGGGTAACTTGTTTAGGACCTGGGCACATGAAGTGTCATCGATGGACGAGAGCGCTCGGACGTCGTCCCAGTTCCAACGTATCTTCCCCAGACAGCTCCTGCCGAGCAGCGTGGGGCCATCGCTCGGTACCACCCAGAGTGGTAACTCTTGCACCGCTCCATCGTAGGCGACCTTTACAGTAGCACTGATTACGGGAATCAGTTCCTTTGTGTACGTTCTCAGTTTAGTATGAATGGGAGTCAGAACTGGCCTTGAGGCCTTGCTGCACCACAATTTGTCGAAAGTATTTTTGCTCATTATGGACTGGCTCGCGCACGTGTCCAGTTCCATTGACACCAGGAGTCCATTTAATTCAACCTTCAGCATTATCGGGGGACACTTTGTGGTAAATGTGTGCATCCCATATACCTCTGCCTCCTTGGTCTGAGGCTCTGGTTCGTCGTGATCCACCATGGATCTGTCCTCCTCTGCAACATGGTGGTTTGCAGGATTAGCAGGGTTTGCAGCTCGCCTACACATACGTTGGAGGTGTCCCATTGTTCCACAGCCCTTGCAAACGTATCCTTTGAAGCGGCATGAATGGAAACGATGATCACCCCTGCAGCGCCAATAAGATGTTAATGGCCTTACATTCACAACCATTGATGGTGGACTCAGACATCTGTGGACATGCAGCTGCAGACATGTGAGTCCTGCCCTGTATGTTACGATGAACGCCTGGGCTATCGCTATGGCTTACTCAAGGTTGGGATCTCTACAGTCAAAAGTTTGCGAAGTATTACTTCATGGCCAATGCCAAGTGCAAAGAAGTCCCTGAGCATGTGCTCCAAGTGTCCTTCAAATTTGCAATGTCCTGCAAGGCGTCTTAGCTCTGCGACGTAGCTCACCACTTCCTGGCCTTAAGACCTCTTGTACGTATAGAACCGGTACCTCGCCATCAGAACGCTTTCCTTCGGGTTTAGATGCTAGCGGACCAGTGTGCACAAATCATCATACAACTTCTCTGTGGGTTTCCCTGGAGCAAGCAGATTTTTCATGAGGCCATACGTTGGTGCCCCGCAAACGGTGAGGAGGATCACCCTTCGTTTGGCAGCGTTCGCTTCTCTTTCCAGGTCCTTGGCCACGAAGTATTGGTCGAGTCGCTCCACGAAGGTTTTCCAATCATCTCCCTCCAAAAATTTCTCCAGGATGCCCACTGTTCTCTGCATCGTTGCGGTGGGGTTCGTCACCTGTATCTCGTCGCCAGTTGTTATGTATTGAATAAAGAATCTGACCAGATATTGTGAGCTCAAAGTAAGATGTGACCATAGTCCTTTAGTACAGGTCTCCAGAGTGCCTCTCCAGCCTGTGAGGCCTCCATATGTATAGGTGCTCCCAAGGGATTGTGGGATCCCTTGGGACTCCAGGGAATGAGCCCTCTGGTGGTTAAACAAGGTATTTACAGGTTTACATATATAAACACATAATTCTGAGTTACCCATGATGCATCATGTCATAATACCCATGGTGCATCGTTCCATGAGTTACCCATGATGCAGCATTCCATGAGTTACCCTTGATGCATCATTCCATGAGCTACCCATTGATGCATAATTCCATGAGTTACCCATGATGCATCATACCATGAGTTACCCATAATGCAACATTCCATGAGCTACCCATGATGCAACATTCCATAAGTTACCCATGCTGCATCATTCCACGAGATACCCATGATGCATCATGTTGTGATATCCATGAGGCATCATGTCATGTGATACCCATGATGCAGCATGCAATGGGTTACCCATGGTGCATCATGCCATGACTTACCAATGGTGCATCATGCCAGTTGCCAAGTGAGAACACGGCACATTGCAGTCCTTTGCTATGGCACCACAGAATGGTGGATGTAGGAGAGGGGAGTTTCCACGATCACCCACGTACTCAGCTCCCTATCTCGGTTACATGTCAGCAAGATGGTGTGGAACCAAGATCCTCCTTCACAAGAAGTGGAATAAAGACTCACCGCAGCCTGCCTTTCCATAGCTCTGACAAACCAGCTGTACCTGGCTTCAGTCTGCCCAAGCTGGGAAAAGGGAAAATTCAGCGAGCACTCCTGATTACAACCCAGTAACCCCCTGCATGTATGAGTTTGGGGCAAACTTGGACTGGGCTCAGTTCTGAAACCCTTCTCTTCATCACCAACCGTTCCGTGTGGCAAAACATTTCATGTTGCAATAACTCTCAGCATAGAGATATTTCTCTGTTCCTCTCTCTGCACTCACTTAGTGGCAAATGGTGATGCCTCATCACTAGCCCCGACCAAAGGAAATAATCATTCCCTACTCACTCTGTCCAAATGCTTCATCCTTATATTAAAACCTCGATTAGACCTCCTCTCCACTGACTCTGCTCCGGTCAAAATAGTCCGTGAATAATGTCCACTTTGACAAGGTACCAGAAGACTGTCAGTGCCCAGTGAACTGTGCCCATTAGGGGGAAGCAATCTCAAGGATTGGGGCGGGGGGCGGGAAGTTGGAGTGGGCAAAAATGAATAAATTAAAGATTTATGCTGAATCTTAATATCTCTGTTATGCTTTTTGCTGTCTTATCCTATTGATTTTCCTTCTTCAAATATTCTATTAAACAATTTAATGATGATGGCATCAATCAGTACACCTAGCTGGCAGCTGTTGAATGCAATGTTACGAGGGAACTCAACTCAAATCAGGAGAGATATAGTTATTAACCCTGAGGCACATCAGTAATGCTGTCACTAGAATGATGTGTGTATTAATTCAACTCACTCACTCACTTGTTCTGTAACCCCTCCTCCAACCAGGCTTTTGGGAAACGAATCAACGGAACTGGGAAAAAGGAAGGAATGCCAAAGCAATCAAAGTACAGTAGTTATTAATTTTTTAAAAGATCACTTGATCCTGATCAGGAAAGTCAAGGAGGTCATTTTAACTTTACTCACGGGACTGGGTGGAGTACCAGGTTTACCACCCCCTCCCCGCACGACCCCGCCCCCCCCCCTCCACAACCCCGCCCAATATTGCTCTACGTTGAATTCATTGGGGAGTAAAATTGGGCCGGGTATAAAACCAGTGTCTCCCCCCCGATCCCGTAAGCTCCCCAATGGGAGGGTTAGGTTAAAATGACCCCGCTCAGTTTCAATCTCTGACCCACACTGAGTTCGCTGATCTCAACAAACCAACAGTCGAGGCACGACCATTGGCATCTGGGACCCTGGGTAAAGGTGGGCTGGTCCCCCCGAAAAGGGTACCTCATGGGATACAACCAGCGTTATGAAACCGTGCACAGGGTGGTGGAGTGGGGTGCGCCTCGCCCCCCAGGATAGGGAGGGGTAAACTGTCCAGGATTCCCTCTCCAGATCACGAGCTAACATCCCCAGCTGGAAAGCATGAACATTAGATGAGGACAAAATTAGGTCAAGATGCTAACGCTTCCATGGTTAAATAGTCTGATGACACTCACTCATGAATAATGGTGATTGGAACCAGACAACCTAAGGAACCGGACCCCGGCGAGAAATCGGCATTTTAAGGAAAAGAGCGGAGTGGGGAAGGTAACAAATGACATGGCCACTTTGCCATGATTACCTATGGTACTTCATCCCATGAGATACCCATAGTGCATCCTGCCATGTGATACCCATGATGCACCATGCCATGGGTTACTCAAGATGCATCATGCCCTGAGATACCATGATGCATCATGCCATGAGTTACCCATGATGCACCATGCCATGAGTTACCCACAATGCATCATGCATCGAGATACCCATGATGCATCATTCCACACATCACCCATGATGCAACTGTACCACAGCATGCATCACTGATTCACTGCGTTATGAAAATCCAGCTTCCATGGTTGAATAGTTTTATTAGATTATTAGGAAAACATTTTCAAAAGTTATATGTTGCGAATGAAATCCTACAAAAACAAATCGTTAATAGGCAGATACGTGTGATTCCTTTATTCTGTTAATGAATCTCCTAATGAAGTGGCTAGACCACAGTTAGAGTAATGAACGCTGTTCTGAGTGTCCCATTATAGACAGAGCATTTAAACTGTAGAGAACGGGCAGTGTAGATTCACCAGGCTGCTACCAAAGATGAAAATCCGCAGTTAGAAGGTAAGACGCGAGGAGCAGAAAATCCTGAGAGGAAATTAATTGAGGTTTTTAACTTGAAGAGTTTCGATAGAGTGAATAGGGAAAGATTATACCCTCTGTTTGGAGAGTCAGTGATATGGGGGGACATCAAAAGTTGTCATTAAAAGAGTGAGAAGAGATGTTAGGATTTTTTTAACGCAGCGAGTTATTGCAGTATGAAACACTTTATCAGGGAATGGGTGAGGCAGAGATTATTGCAACTTTAAGGGAGAAGTGGATAAAGAGGATATAGGGAACGAATCGGTCAGTGCGATTAGTTTTTGATTGTTCTAAGAAAGTGTTGTCACACGCAAAATGGTGCATCCGGCGATGAGATATCCCTTTCAAAACCCACCCCTCTAGTACCCTTAATCTCCCATTGAAGCCCATCCCCCCAGTACCCTAACTCTCCCATTGAAGCCCATCCCTCCAGTACCCTAACTCTCCCATTGAAGCCCATCCCTCCAGTACCCTAACTCTCCCATTGAAGCCCATCCCCCCAGTACCCTAACTCTCCCATTGAAGCCCATCCCCCCAGTACCCTAACTCTCCCATAAGCCCATCCCCCCAGTACCCTAACTCTCCCATTGAAGCCCATCCCTCCAGTACCCTAACTCTCCCATTGAAGCCCATCCCCCCAGTACCCTAACTCTCCCATTGAAGCCCATCCCCCCAGTACCCTAACTCTCCCATTGAAGCCCATCCCTCCAGTACCCTAACTCTCCCATTGAAGCCCATCCCTCTAGTACCCTTAATCTCCCATTGAAGCCCATCCCCCCAGTACCCTAACTCTCCCATTGAAGCCCATCCCCCCAGTACCCTAACTCTCCCATTGAAGCCCATCCCTCCAGTACCCTAACTCTCCCATTGAAGCCCATCCCCCCAGTACCCTAACTCTCCCATTGAAGCCCATCCCTCCAGTACCCTAACTCTCCCATTGAAGCCCATCCCCCCAGTACCCTAACTCTCCCATTGAAGCCCATCCCTCTAGCACCCGAACTCTGTCATTACATAGGGAATAATTTTTCTCCGAGCTCCCTGCCAGCTGATTGTTCCAAAACATTCATCACTCTCTCATCTGCTCCTTTCTGCCTGAACAATGTGCTGCACAATTGGTTTTGACCCTTCACCTTGGCAGTTCAAATAATAACGCATGGCTCTGAGATGCCGCATGTTCGAGCTTTCCCGAAAGGGAGGCCTTCGAAGAAGACATGGGATTGTGGCTCGCAGTAAAGAGAGTTACTGAGTACCACTGGTATAGATCCGTTATTGATGTGGAACTTAGAGGGCGATTAAGTTACCCGGTGATTACCTACATTTCTGGATGGCACATCAGACAGATTATGGCAACTGTGGCTCACATTCCTTTGGTGGGAGCAGGGTCGAGATTTCCATTAACTTTTACCGTTATGTAAACTAGAGGTGATCCAAAACTCGGCTGCCCCGTGCCCTAACTCGCACCAAATCCCGTTCACCCATCATCTCCTGTGCTCGCTGACCTACATTGGCCTCAAATTAAGCAACGCCTGGATTTCAAAATTCTCATCGTTATTTTCAAATCCCTCCAGGCCCTCGCCCCTCCCGATCTGTGCAATCTCCTCCAGCCTCACAACCACCGAGATGTCTGCGCACCTCTAATTCTGCCCTCTTCAGCATCCCTGATTATAATCGCTCAACCATTGGTGGCCGTGCCTTCTGTTGCCTAGGACCCAAGCTCTGGAATTCACTGCCTAAACCTCTCCGCCTCTCCACCTCTCTTTCCTCCTTCAAGACGCTTCTTAAAACCTACTTTAACTGCCCAAATTTCTACTTATGCGGCTCGTGTCAAATTGTTTTATCTCATAACACTCCTGTGAAGCGCCTTGGGACGTTTCACTACATTAAAGACGCTATATAAATACAAGTTGTTGTTGTTTTGTGTGAAGAAATACCCTTTTGCAACTGAAACGAAAGTGGGGGGAGGAGTTCGAACATCGACATTCCGATTTTCAGACATGGCACAGAGTCCAAAATTTAGGTGGTGATCTCCCGTGCCCGACCGACCCTGCAAGTGGGTCTTTCGACAAATGGAATCAGGAAAATTTTAGTCATCGGGGGTGCCCATCTGAAACAGGCAGCAGGCTGATTTGCTTATTCAAGTGGAGGAGCCCAATGTGGAACAGAACAAAATCCTACTATTTCTTCCGGGTCAAGGGCAGATTAACCTGTGGTCCTTAAAAGACCAATGAAAGCGTAACATACTTGCTTCTGTGATGCTTCTGAGGAACAGCAAGCTGTAACAGGTGAGATATCCTAGAATCCTAGAATGGTTACAGCACAGAAGGCAGCTAAGTTTGCGCCCAGGTGTCCCTGGAGATGGAGCACGCGGTGTCCACCGGCACGCTCGCGGCCTTCTGCCATCGTTGGGCACTGGAGGGACTGGAGTGCATCATCACAACCGGGAACAACATTTTAATTTGATTTATTAACGTTCCTTTTAATTTGGTTTTTATTAACAGTTTTTATTTGTTGTGCCTCTTTAAAAATGGGGCACGTGGTTGACTTTCTAAATCGGCAATTAGCCGAAAATGAAAGAATCAGCATGGAAGGAGGCCATTCGGCCCGTCGGGCCTATGCCAGCTCTCTGCAAGAGCACTTCAGCTAGTCCCACTCCCTCACCCTTTCCCTTGTAGCCCTGCCTCATATCACTCAACGGTCCCTTTTGATTCAGCCTAGCCAGACATGCAGACTGAAGAAGCATTATCATCAGACAAGACTCCCAAGCAAGAAAAATCCCCTCCCCAAGTGCTGACACTCATTGTTCTCCAAATGGACACTGGCAACTTGGACAAAGTTGACCAGCAGAGGGTTGTTGTAGAGGAACCAGAGCTTAGAAAACAACAAAAGGGGATGCATTTATATATCGCCTTTTATGACCTCAGGATGGCCCAAAGTGTTTTATATCCAATGAAATACTTTTTGAAGTGTAGTCACTGTTGTAACGTAGAGAATCGCAGCAGCCAATTTGCGCACAGCAAGCTCCTACAAACAGCAATGTGATAATGACCAGATAATCTGCTTTAGTGACGTTGATTGACAGATAAATATTGGCCCCAGGACACTGCTCTTCTTCGAATAGTGGCATGGGATCGTTTACATCCACCTGAGGGCCTCGGTTTAACTTCTCATCCGAAAAACAGCACCTCCGACAGTGCAGCACTCCCTTAGTACTGCATTGGGAGTATCAGCCCAGATTTTGTGCTCAAATCCCTGGAGTGGGGGCTTGTATCCAAATGTGTGATAAGCGCTTCCACCCCTCCAAGCTTTTATGCCAGGGCGTTGAAGAGGAAAATCTGTCCCAGTGGCCTAAGGAGAAGAAGGAGCGAATGTAGATGAGACAGGAGTGAAATGCAATCCTTGGAAAAGAGTTAATCCAGGAGATTTTCACAGTTTGGGTCAATCTCCATCCTGCTTCTCTGCGAAACACCATTTGGAATTCCAACAGAGTGTCACTGCACCGCCCTCAGCTGATAATGACTTTCTAACACATCCTTCTGGGTGTTCATCGTGAGGTAAGTGATTCTTAATAAAGTGTTTCAGTGAGCGCAGCTCAGTGCCAAATGCTGCAAGGCTGCTTTTCGTGAAGAATCACAGCTGACTTGATGGGGTAGATTTTCCGACTTGCCGCCCGTGCATGAAGCTGCAATTGCCGATCTGCCGCCCAGTATACAAACCGCCATTGTCCACTCGCAACGCCAGTTGCATGCTCTGGCGGGACGTTGGAAATTTCACCCCAATGTGTCTCGTGTGATTTGCTAATCCACATTCCGAGGGAGAAAGTGCCCTCTTGGGTCAGGCAGATTCTACCATCTTCACTCCCTGTACTCACTGACCTGGTCTGGCAAAGCCTCAATTTTAAAATTCTCAGCCTTATTTTCAAATCCCTTCATGGCCTAGCTTCCTACCTATCTCTGTAATCTCCTCCAGCCCCACAACCCTCCGAGATTTCAGAGCTCCTCCAATTCTGGCCTCTTGAGCATCCCTGATTTTAAACACTCCAGCTGCCTGGGCCCTAGGCTCTGGAATTATCTCCCTCTACCTCTCCGCTTCTCCACCTCTCTTTCCTCCTTTAAGACCCTCCTTAAAACTTACCTCTTTGACCAAGCTTTTGGTCGCCTGTCCTAATATCTCCTTGAGTAGCTCAGTGCCAATATTTGTCTGATTAAGATTCTGTGAATCACCGTGGGATGTTTTATTACGTTAAAGGTGCTATATAAATGAAAGTTGTTGTGGCTGTTGTGACCTCGGCTTCCCGTTGGAAGTTTAAGATAGTCCCTATTATAATATATTGTGCATTTATCCAGTGTCTTATCAAATCTCAAAGTACTCACAATGAATCCCCCTCCCTTCCCTTCTCCCCATCACTGCTCGCTGTATCTTCAGCCATGCTCAGTACGAAACGCGGCAGCCAATTTGTGCACAGCAAGCTCCCACAAACAGCAATGAGGTAATGACCAGATGAACTGCTTTAGTGATGTTAAGCGAGGGATAAATATTGGGTAACTCCCCTGTTCTTCATCGAAATAGTGCCGCGGGGTCTTTTACATCCACCTGAGAGAGCAGACGGGGCCTCAGTTGAATAATGGAGTGGTGGGGGGGGGGGGTGGGGTGGGGGTTGAACGTTGAATAATGGGGTGGGAGGGGGGAAGTATTGGAGGGAACCTGCGAATCTGCATTCCTCCAGCATGAGTCAATCCTGTTGGCAGTGGAGGGGTGGGGGCTTGGATGGTAGACTATCACATGAGGGAGAAACAAATATATCAACGGAATTAGCGAGAGTGCAGAATCTTCTGAGGGACTGGCTGAAAGATTTATTCATGCAAATATTTCAAAATTCTCTCTGGGACTTTCTGTTTCACTCATTTTTCATTATGATATTCAGTGTTTAGAATTTTAGAAATTCATTAAGTTGGCAGATGTTCGTATAATCGGAAAATGTAATGGGCTCCACGGTACGGCATTGCGAATAGGTCTTTATCGGACATTTAATCTCCCAATTGGAGATTGTTGCCTCTTGTACTGCAGTATATTGGTTTGCCACTGATACCTGCTTTACAATGGGGTGGCCTGACAGAACAGAGTTATACTGCTGACTCTGCATTGTTGTCTGCTGAGGGAATGCACAAACAACAACAACATGCATTTATATAGTGACCTTAACATAACAAAATGTCCCAAGGCGCTTCACAGGAGCGATTATCAAACAAAAATTTGACATTGAACCACATAAGGCGATATTGGGACCACAAGCTTGGTCAAAGAAGTAGGTTTTAAAGAGCATCTTAAAGTAGGAAAGAGGGATAGAGAGGCAGAGCTTAAGGGAGGGAATTCCATTCAGTGGCAGCTGAAGGCACGGCCACCAATGGTGGAGCGAAGAAAATCGAGAATGCGCAAAGGCCAGAATTGGAGGAGTGCAGACATCTCGAAGGGTTGTGGGGTTGGAGGAGGTTACAGAGATAGGGAGGGGCGAGGCCAGGCAGGGATTTGAAGATAAGGATGAGAATTTTAAAATCGAGGCAGTGCTGGACCGGGAGCCAATGTAGGTCAGTGAGCCCGGGGATGATGGTGAGCAGGACTTGGTGTGAATTAGGATAACTTAGAATACACACATAATCTAGCTTGGCGCTCCCAGTGCAGTACTGAGGGAGCAGTACTCAATACCGACTGCACCGTCTTTTGGATGAGGCATTAAACAGACATTGGACCTCATCTGCCCTCACAGGTGGACGTACAAGATCCCATGGCTTTATGGCGAAAAAGAGAAAGGGAGTTATCCCCGGTGTCCTGACCAATATTAATCCCCAACCAATATCACTAATCACTGGTCTGGTCATTATCACATTGCTGCTTGTGGGATCTTGCTATGTGCAAATTGACTGCTGCATTTCCCACATTACAACTGTGTCTACACTTCAAACCACTTAATTGGCTGTAAGGCGCTTTGGGACATCCTGAGATTGTGAAAGATGCAATATAAATACAAAGTTTTTCTTTGGTAGAACTGACTGATGTCACTTTTGGTATCATTCAGCACTTTTTCACCTCTTTCCAGCTTTTAAACCAAAAAAATAAATTCCAAAGGTAATAAAACTCTATGGGCTAGACTTTCCATTATTTTTGCATGCATACCGCCCACTTAATATCCATTTTAACGCTGACATGAGATATAACACCCATACATCGCCCATTTAGCCACAAAATAGAAACTAACGCCCATTTCTTGGTCACTTATCGGCGAGCGTTACTTTCAGCATGAACTTAACGGCGATAAAAAATAATACCGTCCAGCCACTTTTTTTGGGCGGAAAGTAATATCGCCCAACGTTACTTTCGTCATGTAATTAACGCTGAGATTTAATAATACCACCCTCCCACTTTCTTTTGTCGTAAAGATCGCATTTGCCGAAACGAACGCCTAGCGTTACTTTCGGCACTTCGCACATATATCGCCGACAATATCGCTTGCCGTAAAAACCGCTGTGAAAATGTTGCTCTCACCTGAATATCAATGGCGGTATGGACGCCATTTTCTAAATCGCAGGTCGCTTCATTTAAAAGGCTGCTTCAACTTTGGGGGAGTTTGGATGTACTGTGGAGTTAAATAAGGTGATGTGAACATCTGTACAAGCATCTTATCATACTGTGGACGATTGGAATTTAGTTTATGTGTCTTAGTGGGGACATTTATTGTTTGTGAACAATAGGTGTAATACTGATATTTATTGGAATGGGGCCTGTCATTTCTCAGCCTGTCTTGATGACTCTGCACATGCTGCAGACTAGAGATGGCAAAAGATATATTCAACAGCATTATGTGCTCAGTCTAAGACGTGCCAGACTGCTGAGGAGGACGAGACCTTACACCCCACGCACTTCCAGGCAGCAGTCTCACCTCAACTTGTCCGATAACACGTGCCTTAGGAGATTGCGCTTCCACAAAGAGGTTATCAGTGAAATATGCCAGCTCATCAGGGGAGATCTGCAGCCTGCCAGCACCATCAGGAACGCACTGTCTGTCGAGGTCAAGGTCACCGCGGCACTTTCGTTCTACGTGTCGGGTTCCTTTCAGGCCTCAGCTGGCGACATTCGCGCTATATCTCAGCATGCCACACATTGCTGCATTCGACAGGTCACTGAAGCCCTTTACGCATGCAGGGTGGACTTTATCAGCTTCCCTATGACCAGGGAGGCTCAGATTGAGAGGGCTTTAGGATTCTACCAAATAGCTAACTTCCCCAAGGTATAGGGAGCAATAGACTGTATGCACATCGCCACGTGAGCACCTTTTCAGGATGCAGAGGTTTTTTGGAACCAAAAGGGATTCCACTCCCTGAATGTGCAACTCGTTGTTGACCACCAGCAAATAATTATGGCAATAAATGCCAAATTTCCAGGCAGCATCCATGGTGCTCACATCCTATGTGAGAGTGCTGAATCTGACATGTTTACCAGTCAGCCACACAGTCAATACTAGATGCTTGGTGACAAAGGATATGGTCTCGTCACCTGGCTGATGACCCCCCCTGTGTGATACCCACACCGAAGCTGAAAAGCGATACAAGAACCACAGAGCCACATGCAATATCATCGAGAAAACCATTGGAGTGCTTAAGCAGCGCTTTAGATGCCTGGACAAATCAGGAAGCAAGCTCCAATATCACCCTGTGCAGGTAGCTCAATTTGTGGTGATGTGCTCTATGCTGCACTACTTGGCTATCAGGAGGGGACAAGATTTGCCAGAAATGATTGCCAGTCCATCTCAGGAGAGAGAGGAAGAGGAGGACGAGGAGGTGGACACTGACCTCGGGCCAGACAATCAGGCTGACGCTGAAACCATGCTCCTGCCCCCCTCTATACCGCAGGAAAGAGCCCATGGTGGCTACAGAGCTGCAAGCTCTTACGTCAACAGTTCATAAATGAGCACTTTGCTTGAAAGAACATTGTTGTTATTTACAAAGCTACAACACTGCTGGGTGTGCTGCTCATACATCAATGGTGTGCATCACCTTGGCGACAGTTAAAGTTTAAGTTGATTGACATTAAGTTTAATTATACCCTTTCATGTTAAGGAATCACCAGTGTGTAACAGTGCAGCTATCTGAGATAATGCACAACAAGGTTATGTTAAAAAAAAACATTTAATCCGAATATTTGTGTGAAATCACAATTATAACTGTAAAAAACACCCCACCCCACAACAAATTGATCACATTTACATCATTCAAATGGTCAACATTTCCAGCAACACAGAACACAAATGCACAGGTAGCCCCCCTCGCCCCTTCCCCCAATCGTCCCAACAAAATAGCACCAACAACATCAAAATATGCCCAAGACAACACCTGTGGCCATGCACCTCACTTTCCTTTCCACCCCCCACTTCTCCGCCCCACCTCAACCCCTTTCCTTTCCCCTCCTGACTCTAAGCCGCTTGCCCGAGGAGCTCCTCAGGCGCTGCTTCATTGGGGGGGGATGACGGCAGAATTGCTGCTTGGGCGATACGGGAGAGGACAGTCCCAAGGTGGGAATGTGCACCGAGCCAGAAGCAAGATCTTCCTCCTGGCTCTCATGTGTCGTTGGCAATGGGGGTGCGGCACCTTGGGGTGCAGTGGCGTGCTCCGGGACCGCTGGGAGGCCTCTGCCACCTGGACCCTATCAGCTCCAGGGCCTCCGCCAACTGCAGCACACACTTCATCATGGTGGCGGACATGCCGGTGTGATATGCCCCCCATTGTCTGGAGGATCTGCTGACCTGTGTCAACACTCCTCCTGGACAAGTGTACCATGTACCCGCTCAGATCTGCAGCTCGTGGAGCAGACCTGCCGCGTCGAACCAACCTCCGCTTGGAGACACCTCGGGTGCCCTGTGGCAAGGTGCTTGGGCCCGGTACCTCCACAGTGGAGATGGGAATGGCCACAGGAGCACTAGATGTCATCGGTGTCGAATGGATTATGGAACTTGGTGATGCAGGCTCCACAAAGTCGGCACTGTCATCCGTGGAGAAGGGACCCAGCAGATCCACGGGTGAGAATCGGAGCTCCTCAGCACCAGATGGAGGATTGTCCGGCGAGTCCGGCCCCGCGTCCACCTTCTAGGCTCGGTGGTCTTGCCTGGGGCCGTGCTGCTGACTGAGCTGCAAAACATAAATGAGGTTATTAGAGGAGAAGGGGGTGCTAGGGTCGCAAGGTAATTCCAGCGCTACACACAGCATATGCTATCAAAATCATCCCAGACATCATATTTCATGACCATCACCAAATTCTGCATTGCAGTGATTCTCATGAGGTCATCACTATTTAGAGAACATTTTTATGATTTATCTATCATATATTATTGGACGGATATGAGTGGGTGTGGCATCTATTGAATTTACATCACACAATGGTGTATACTTTACTCACGTGGTTTCACATCAGGTTCTGCTGCTGCTTGCGTGGCCGGCCGGGGGTTGCTCCCCACTAGTGCCAGTATCTGCTCCTCAATTTCGGTGAGGTCGCTGATGACTGATGACCCGCCATCCGTTCGCCTCCGCTCGGCCCTATTCCTCGAAAGCTTCTTCTATAAAAGGTAACACCAGCACGACATGGCATGAGACCATTGCATGAGATCATTGCTAGGTACTGTCACAGAGGCTGATACAACACGGGCAAAAAACGTTAGTGGGAGTTGTGTACAGACCTCCAAACAGTAGTAGTGATGTTGGGGAGGGCATCAAACAGGAAATTAGGAGTGCATGCAATAAAGGTGCAGCAGTTATAATGGGTGACTTTAATATGCACATAGATTGGGCTAGCCAAACTGGAAGCAATACGGTGGAGGAGGATTTCCTGGAGTGCATAAGGGATGGTTTTCTAGACCAATATGTCGAGGAAACAACTAGGGGGGAGGCCATCTTAGACTGGGTGTTGTGTAATGAGAGAGGATTAATTAGCAATCTCGTTGTGCGAGGCCCCTTGGGGAAGAGTGACCATAATATGGTGGAATTCTGCATTAGGATGGAGAATGAAACAGTTAATTCAGAGACCATGGTCCAGAACTTAAAGAAGAGTAACTTTGAAGGTATGAGGCGTGAATTGGCTAAGATAGATTGGCGAATGATACTTAAGGGGTTAACTGTGGATGGGCAATGGCAGACATTTAGAGACCGCATGGATGAATTACAACAATTGTACATTCCTGTCTGGCGTAAAAATAAAAAAGGGAAGGTGGCTCAACCGTGGTTATCTAGGGAAATCAGGGATAGTATTAAAGCCAAGGAAGTGGCATACAAATTGGCCAGAAATAGCAGCGAACCCAGGGACTGGGAGAAATTTAGAACTCAGCAGAGGAGGACAAAGGGTTTGATTAGGGCAGGGGAAATGGAGTACGAGAAGAAGCTTGCAGGAAACATTAAGGCGGATTGCAAACGTTTCTATAGGTATGTAAAGAGAAAAAGGTTAGTAAAGACAAACGTAGGTCCCCTGCAGTCAGAATCAGGGGAAGTCATAACGGGGAACAAAGAAATGGCAGACCAATTGAACAAGTACTTTGGTTCAGTATTCACTAAGGAGGACACAAACAACCTTCCGGATATAAAAGGGGTCAGAGGGTCTAGTAAGGAGGAGGAACTGAGGGAAATCCTTATTAGTCGGGAAATTGTGTTGGGGAAATTGATGGGATTGAAGGCCGATAAATCCCCAGGGCCTGTGGACTGCATCCCAGAGTACTTAAGGAGGTGGCCTTGGAAATAGCGGATGCATTGACAGTCATTTTCCAACATTCCATTGACTCTGGATCAGTTCCTATCGAGTGGAGAGTAGCCAATGTAACCCCATTTTTTAAAAAAGGAGGGAGAGAGAAAGCAGGGAATTATAGACCGGTCAGCCTGACCTCAGTAGTGGGTTAAATGATGGAATCAATTATTAAGGATGTCATAGCAGCGCATTTGGAAAATGGTGACATGATAGGTCCAAGTCAGCATGGATTTGTGAAAGGGAAATCATGCTTGACAAATCTTCTGGAATTTTTTGAGGATGTTTCCAGTAAAGTGGACAAAGGAGTACCAGTTGATGTGGTATATTTGGACTTTCAGAAGGCTTTCGACAAGGTCCCACACAGGAGATTAATGTGCAAAGTTAGAGCACATGGGATTGGGGGTAGTGTGCTGACGTGGATTGAGAACTGGTTGTCAGACAGGAAGCAAAGAGTAGGAGAAAATGGGTACTTTTCAGAATGGCAGGCAGTGACTAGTGGGGTACCGCAGGGTTCTGTGCTGGGGCCCCAGCTGTTTACATTGTACATTAATGATTGAGACGAGGGGATTAAATGTAGTATCTCCAAATTTGCGGATGACACTAAGTTGGGTGGCAGTGTGAGCTGCGAGGAGGATGCTATGAGGTTGCAGAGTGACTTGGATAGGTTAGGCGAGTGGGCAAATGCGTGGCAGATGAAGTATAATGTGGATAAATGTGAGGTTATCCACTTTGGTGGTAAAAACAGAGTCAGACTATTATCTGAATGGTGACAGATTAGGAAAAGGGGAGGTGCAACGAGATCTGGGTGTCATGGTACATCAGTCACTGAAGGTTGGCATGCAGGTACAGCAGGCGGTTAAGAAAGCAAATGGCATGTTGGCCTTCATAGCGAGGGGATTTGAGTACAGGGGCAGGGAGGTGTTGCTACAGTTGTACAGGGCCTTGATGAGGCGACACCTGGAGTATTGTGTACAGTTTTGGTCTCCTAACTTGAGGAAGGGCATTCTTGCTATTGAGGGAGTGCAGCGAAGATTCACCAGACTGATTCCCGGGATGGTGGGACTGACCTATCAAGAAAGACTGGATCAACTGGGCTTGTATTCACTGGAGTTCAGAAGAGTGAGAGGGCGCCTCATAGAAACGTTTAAAATTCTGACGGGTTTGGACAGGTTGGATGCAGGAAGAATGTTCCCAATGTTGGGGAAGTCCAGAACCAGGGGTCACAGTCTAAGGATAAGGGGGAAGCCATTTAGGACCGAGATGAGGAGAAACTTCTTCACCCAGAGAGTGGTGAACCTGTGGAATTCTCTACCACAGAAAGTAGTTGAGGCCAATTCACTAAATATATTCAAAAGGGAGTTAGATGAAGTCCTTACTACTCGGGGGATCAAGGGGTATGGCGAGAAAGCAGGAAGGGGGTACTGAAGTTTCATGTTCAGCCATGAACTCATTGAATGGCGGTGCAGGCTAGAAGGGCTGAATGGCCTGCTCTTGCACCTATTTTCTATGTTTCTATGTTTCTAACACATAATCGATGTAATCGTGATTATTATGAAACTTATCATTCTTTATGTAAAGACGTACACTGTGAACGCAGGCTTTGAGTACAACATTCCCGGTATAAGTGCAAGACATCACATCTGATTTTAATCACTCATTACACTTATAATTCAAATTAGATAAATATATAAGTACATGTAAATAAATGTAATACTTACTCTGGCAGATCCGACAAGGTCGTTCTTGCGTTTGCAGCACTGGTTGCCCTCACGCACCTCGTTGGTCGCGACGAGACCACCTCGGCTATGTTGGCCCATATCTTCTGGTAGGCCTTTGGGGTGGGCTTCCCACGCCCTCCCTGGTCAATTGATCCCAGCGTGACTCGACCTCCTGCATGAGGGAGGCATTTGCCGCATCCGAGAACCTCCTCGCTCTTTTTCGTCCTCCCAATAGTTCCTCTCCCAGCTCACCGCTTTCGCTAGCGTCAGTCTCCACAGCGTGCTGTGTCACTTCCTCCATCCCTGCTATTTTAAATATTATTTTTTTCAACAAAAACTCGGTGGCAACTATGTTCTTTGTGCTTAGTAGACTTTTTGCTGCTGGTGAATCTCCCTCCTGCCTCCCACAAGAGCCAAATACCAACACAACACACCCACACACGCTTTCAGTTCCTCTCTGCTCCCTCTCTCTCTGTCTCCTCTTGTGCACATGTAATGATGACCCCTGACCTTCTGAAACGCAGGAAATGAGCGGTGCCATGCCGTTGCTATGGACAGCGACTTTACGGCAGGAGATCAAAAAGATTTTACGCTAACGCCCATTTCAGGTCACTCGCGGTATCGCCCATTTAAAAAAGTTAGGGTTTTGAAAATGGGCGATAATCCGGCGATCTCAAAACCCAAATTTACCGCCCACGCTGGAAATAATGCCCATTTTTGGGCGATCTGCGCAAAAGTGGAAAGTCTAGCCCATTAACTTAATTTTCATACTAAGCGATTTTGATCCCTTTAACTCTTATTCTCTTTCGGACATTTCCGCCTTCCGGTTCCATCTCTGCTGAAGTTTCCACACTTGAATTATTTGTCTGTCTTTCCTCTGGATCTGCTGTGTATTTCCTGCATTTTCCCTCTTTATTTCAGATTTCCAGAACTGACCATTTTAAATTTTCACCGCGCCATTTCTCTCTATGGATTACAAGATGGAGTGTGCTTGTGTGACCTTTCCGTAACTTGATTAGTTTTATTGAGAAACCCAAGACCAGCCATCATGGAATCGATCAAACGGAGAGAGGAAAAGAATAAGTGTCAATGGAAGAAAGTGACAGCTCACCTAACTTGGAAAAGTAAATGGTTGGCTGTGAACCACTTTGGGACATCATGAGGATGGCAAAGAGGCAATTTGAAAGCTAGTTCTTTCCTTCTCACCCCCCTCACAGTGTTCACTTGCCTTCTGCCATGGAACAGGAAGAGAGGGAATGGCGTGTGTAATTTATGCACCTGTGAGTATGCTCACAGGTTTGTAGTGCTGTTGAACTGTTAGGTGTCGTGGTGCAGTGGTGATGTTACCAGTGTTCTGATTAAATTCTTTTTTTTCCACTGGTACGCTCACGGCCTTCCGCGAGAGGTGGGAACCGGAGGGACTGGAGTGCATCATTATCCCCGGCAACCAAATTTTAATTTGATTTTATGTTTTAAAGTTTAATTTGTTTTAATTGCCGGGTTTTAGTGCCCCCCTCCCCTTTTATCGGGGGCACTTGTAAATTAGATGATTTTAATGCCCCCCAAAAAAATCACAAAAAAACCCCACAAAAAAAACAAACAAAAAAAAAGAGGGCAGTTAAAAGTGTCTGGAGTGTCCCCCAGATCAGGGGGCACTCGATCTAATGTTTATTTTGTCCCCCCCCCCCTCACCAAAAGAGTTGTAGAGCTGTTGAACTGTTAGGTGTCGTGGTGCGGTGATGTTACCAGTGTTCTGATTAAATTCTTTTTTTTCCACCGGTACGCTCATGGCCTTCCGCGAGAGGTGGGCACTGGAGGGACTGGAGTGCATCATCACCCCCGGTGACCAAATTTTAATTTGATCGTTTAAAGTTTAAATGTGTTTAATTTGCCGGTTTAATGCTCCTTTAACAAGGGGGCACTTGATTTATAGGTTCTACCAAAATAGTTGTAGAGCTGTTGAGTTGGGAGTGGCTTAGCCAATCACATGATGTTCACAAGACTCAATAAAACTGCAGCCAGTTGGGTTCAGGAGATCCACGATGAGGCAGGTGGTTGTGAGCCTGGTGGATGAACCGGTAATGTACAGTGGGATTGTTAAACTTTTACTAATAAACCAACTAGTTCTGAATAGCAATGTGTTGTTTTTAATTCTTAAACAAAGAACCTATGAAACAAATACATTACAGTGTGGAATTACAGCTCAGTCAACATTTCCACACATGGGAAGACCGTGAATGGAGCACCAAAGGCTACAGGTGAAGGGAAGGCCATTATTTGAGCCTATGAAGTAGCTCAAGGCTACAGGTCAAGGCAGGACAATGCATGGAGGGCCATGGAATAATGAAAATCTACACCAAGGGAAGGCCATGAATGGAGGGCCATGTAGCCAAAGGCGACAGGTCAAGGGAAGACTATGAATGGAGCCCATGAAGCAGCAAAAGGCAAAGGGAAAATAGACCATATATGATCCCATGATGGTGTTACAAGTACCACACTTGATAGGCACCTCAGTCTCCACCTCAAACATTCTCTCCCTCCACCACCGGTGTACCATGCCTGCAGTGTGTACCATCTACAAGATGCACTGCAACAACTCACCAAGGCTTCTTCAACGGCACCTCCCAAACCCTTGACCTATGCCACCGAGAAGGACAAGAGCAGCAGGCTCATGGGAACACCACTGTAATGTAATGGCAACACCCTCGCTCCAAACACTGGCACCTGCTCAACTACATCATCGTTCGAGTGATGGATCGCAAGTACGTGTGCATAACCCACGCCGTGGCAGGAGCCGACGACTGCTGGATGGACCTCCACTTAATCCGTTCCATCATCAACATTAATAGAGCCCCAAAATGGCGACGGCAACAGAAGCGATGTCGCAGAAAAGTCAACGCCGGGGCACTCAAAGACCCAGCTAAGAGAGCCCTATACAGCCAGTGCCTCACTGCCAATCAAAGCTTGCTCTGCCCTCCAGGTCACCATAACCAGTGCCTGCGAAGAGATGCTCTGTCACTCAACCAGGAAACACCAGGACTGGTTTGATGAGAATGACCAGGAGATCCAGGAGCTAGTAAACCGCAAGCACAGGGCATTTCTGAACTTAAAGCAATAACCCAACTCAGGAGCAGCAAAGCAGCTTAAGGCCAAGGTCCAACAAAAAAACCCGCGACCTAAAGAATAGATGGTAGATGGAGAAAGCACAAGAGATTCAGCAGCTGACCAACAGCCATGACGTGCAAGGATTCTTCACCGCAGTCAAGCCCACCTACGGCCCTACCACTCAAGGCCCCATCCCAGTGCTGACCAAGAACGGGGAGACACTCATCAAAGACACTGAGGCAGTCAGGACCCGCTGGAAGGAGCACTTTGAAGATTTCCTTAATCGAGACTCTGCCTTTGACACAAGTATCCTCGTCTCCATCCCGCAGCAAGCTACCCGCAACCATCTCAGCAAAACCCCAGCCCTGCATGAGGTAGAAAAGGCCATCCGTTAGCTCAAGGCATCAGGAGCAGATGGAATCCCCGCTGAGGCACTAAAGTATGGTGGAAAGGAACAATTTGCTCAAATGTATGACCTCATCTCCCATCTGGAAGGAGGAGTGCATGCCTGGAAATGCCGTAATCGTGACCATCTTTAAAAAAGGGGACAAGTCCGACTGCGGCAACTACAGAGGAATCTCCCTGATGTCGGCCAGAGAAAGTCATCGCTAGAATCCTCCTCAACCGTCTTCTCCCTGTGGCCGAGGAGCTCCTCCCGGAGTCATAATGTGGATTCCGTCCACTACGGGGTACAACGGACATGATCTTTACGGTGTGACAACTGCAAGAGAAATGCAGGAAACAGCACCGACCCTTGTACATGGCCTTCTTTTACCTCACAAAGGCCTTTGACACTGTTAACCATGAGGGAATATGCAGCGTCCCCCTCCGTTTCGGCCGACCCCCAAAAGTTTTTCACCATCCTCTGCCTGCTCCATGATGACATGCAATCCGTGATCCTAACCAACGGATCCACCACAGACCCAATCCACATCTGGACCGGGGTCAAGCAGAGCTGTGTCTTCGCGCCAACCCTCTTCTCGATCTTTCTCACTGCAATACTCCACCTCACGCTCAACATGCTCCCCACTGGAGTGGAACTAAACTATAGAACCAGTGAGAAACCTGTTCAACCTTTGTCGCCTCCAGGCTAGATCCAAAACCATCCCATCCTCTGTCGTCGAGCTACAGTCCGCATACGACGATTGCATCTGCGCACATTCAGAGGTTGAACTCCAGGTCCTAGTCAACATCTTCACCGAGGCGTACGAAAACATGGGCCTTACATTAAACATTCTTAAGACAAAGGTCCTCCGCCAACCTGATCCCGCCACACAGCACTGCCCCCCGGTCATCAAAATCCACGGCGCGGCCTTGGACAACATGGACCACTTTCCATACCTCGGGAGCCGACTATCAGCAAGGGCAGACATTGACGACAAGGTCCAACACCGCCTCCAGTGCACCAGCGCAGCCTTTGGTCGCCTGAGAAAGGGAGTGTTCGATGATCAATACCTCAAGTCTGGCACCAAGCTTATGGTCTACAGGGCTGTAGTGATACCCGCCCTCCTGTATGGCAAATCAGACTCCCCACCCATTCTTTCCTTCAATGACCGTTTGCCCCACCTGTGACAGAGACTCCTGCATTGGACTGTAGTCACCTGAGAACTCGCTTTTAGAGTGGAAGCAAGTCTTCCTCGATTTCGAGGGACTGCCTATGATGATGATTTGCTTCATGGTTTCTTTGTTTAAGAATTCATAGCTATTATGAACATTGCTATTAGCAATTTATTAGCAAAGGTTTAACAATCACACGACACATTGCAGTTCATCCATCATCATAGGCAGTCCCTCAAATAAAAAGTCACAGAGTAAGACTTGAGTTCTGCATGATACCAAGAGGTGACTCCTGTTCCTGTTGGCTGAGTATTTAAGTTATAATTTGCATGTTCTCTGGGCTGGCAATTTTTGCTGGGGGGCCCATTGCAGGGTCAAGGACAGATGAACGAGGAAATGGGCTCACCGCAAAATATGGAACAGCGTGCTGAATTGAAAATGGTCCCGTCTTCTTGGTTTTGACGTTAAACCGAGGCCCCATCTGCCTTTTCAAATGGATACGGCACCATTTAAAGAAGAACTGGGGGGTGTGGTGTGCTCCCAATGTCCTGGCCAACATTCCTCCCTCAACCAACACCACATCATAACAACAGAACAATTGGTTGTTGCTTTTTTTTTTTAAATGGGACCTTGCTGTGCTCAAACTGACTGCCATGATTTCCCACATAACCATAGTGACACCACCTCAAAGATAAAAACAACTCTTGGGGTGGACATAAAGGATCATAGAAACATAGAAAATAGGTGCAGGAGTAGGTCATTCGGCCCTTCGAGCCTGCACTGCCATTCAACAAGATCATGGCTGATCACCCACCCCAGCACCACCCCGCCATGCCCCCTCCACACACCCCCGACCCCCCGCAGCCGCAAGGACCACATCCAACTCCCTCCCAACACATCCAGGATCCCGGTGTCCTGGCCAACATTTATCCCTCAACCAACACTTAAAATAGATGATCCGGTCATTTATCTCATTGCCATTTGCGGGGAGTGTAAGAGCTGGAGCGGTAGGCCCTGGAGCATTGTGGTCCCCCCAACCTGTGAGAGAACAGCTCCACAGGTCGGGAAGTTTAAGAGCTGGAGCGGCTTCCACTGCGAGTTTTGGGGTGGGCGATTGGGTGACGTCATCAGGACCCAGGTTGCCATTTGGAGCGTGGGCAGGAGCATCGGCTGGGCCCTGGTAAAGCAGAGGAGCATTGAGGGATTGTGGCTGAGATTCGGTGGGTAATCGTGGCGGAGGTTCGGCGAATGTTTGGTACGGAGATGCGGTGTGAGATCGTGGTGGAGGTGTGACGAGTCATTTGTGGCGGAGGAGCAGTGAGAGATCGTGGCGGAGGCGCGGCGAGTGTTTTGTGGTGCAGGCGCGCTGAGAAATCGTGGCAGAGGTGTGGCGAATGTTTGTGGTGAAGGAGCGGCGAGAGATTGTTGTGGAGGTGCGGCAAATGAGGGTACAGGGCCCAGAAGAGCCGAGGGCCCAGGGGAAGCACGGGCCAGCCCACACTGCTATATGTATGCGCACTAGGTCCATGCAGCAGAGCAGGTCTCCAGTCATCCTGGTTAACCCTTGCCATTGGATAAAGGCTATGCTCTATCAAGCCCGTGTGGTGGCTGGTGTGCAACGGACACCACATGTTAAAAAAATCCACGCACAGGTATCTTCTACCTCTTCAATTGAAATTCAGGACTGGAATATTGGGTCCTGCATTGAAACATCCGTGAACTCATGTGGAAGCAAGTCATCCTCGTTCGAGGGACTGCCTATGATGATGATGGTTTGTGGGAGCTTGCTGTGCGCACATTGGCTGCCGCGTTTCTCTCCTTTACAACAGTGACTGCACTTCAAAAGTACTTCATTGATTGTAAAGCACTTTGGGACGCCCTGAGGATGTGAAAGGCGCTGTATAAATGCATGTCCTTTCTTTCTTTAAGAGATTTTTTTTACCCTCCAATGTCGGCTCGTGCTCTCCTGAACTTGTGCTGGGGTGCGGTTCCACGGACACCAGCTTCACCCTCTGGTAGCTCACCCAATTGCCCATTCTTCACGTGAGCCTTCAGTGAGTGTCAGCAGGCTGTGGGGAACATAATCACTGAGTCCCATCCTTACCTCACCTGACCTCCAGCACCGATTGTTGAACGAGGGCAAACTCAGATTGATAAAAGTGTTAAGTTATGAGAACAGATTGCATGGTCTAGGCTTGTATTCCCTCGGGTACAGTCGATTAAGGGGTGATCTAATTGACACGCTGTCAAGTCCTCGAAGGATTTTAAGCGTTTCAATGAGATCAACTCTCATTCTTCTAAACGCCAGAGAAACTCCAGAGAATATAGGCCCATTCTACTCAATCTCTCCCCATAGGACAGCTTGCTCATCTCAGGAATCAAACTAGTTGACAGCTGGGAAGATATCAGTCCCTTCAGGTGATCAATCGAAAACCATCATTTACTTTCACTTAAGAGGCAAGCGATCGGAGACACACATCTCAATCGAGCCGGCCATTCCCCAGATCCTGACACTTTATCACGGGCAAAGCCTTGTTGGCACTAACAGAGGAGCAAGATGGCAAAGTCATGGACCGAGGGACAGCAGCCCTGTGCTGTTATGTTCAAGGGATTTCCTCTGGCGGGGGAATCCAGTGGTGAGTGAACTCTCTCCCACAAAAGCTGTTGAGATTGGGGGTCAATTAAACATTTTCAAAACTGAGATTTGATAGATTTTAGTTAGGCAAGGGTTATGGAACCAAGGTGTACAATTCGATCACGGCTGATCTGTGCCTCAGCCCCTTTTAGCTGCATTGGTTCCATATCCCTTGATACGCATACCCATCAAAAATCTATCGACCTTGAAAGTTCAACTGACCCCCAGCACCCTCAGCCTTTGGGGGAAGAGAAGTCCAGATTTCCTCTATGTTTTGTGTGAAGAAGTGCTTCCTGATCTCACTCCGAAATGGACAAGGTCCAATTTTAAGGTTGTGCCCTCTTGTTCGTGATTTCTCCACCAGAGGAAATAGTTTCTTTGTATCCACTTTCTTCAATCCTTGCAACATTTTAACGAACTCGATCAAATCCATTCTCTGCACTCAAGGGAATACAAACCCGTGTCCACCGACGCATACTGTCCAAAGGGAAAACATGGAGCAGGAACCATGCGTGATTTCCCTGCCCCCTCCCGTCTCCGCCCTTGCCTCAGCTCATCCACTGCTGAAGCCCCCATCCATGCCTTTGTTACCTCTAGACTCGACTATTCCAATGCACTCCTGGCTGGCCTCCCACATTCTACACTACATAAACTAGAGGTTTAAAACTCAGCTGCCCGTGTCCCGCTCACCCATCACCCCTGTGCTCGCTGACCTACATTGGCACCCGGTTAAGCAACGCCTCGATTTCAAAATTCTCATCCTTGTTTACAAATCCCTCCACGGCCTCGCCCCCTCTCTATCTCTGTAATCCTGTAATCTCCTCCAGCCTCACAAACCCCCGAGATATCTGCGCTCCTCTAATTCTGCCTTCTTCAGCATTAACCTGATTATAATCGCTCATCCATTGGTGGCCGTGCCTTCTGTTGCCTCTGCCCTAAACTCTGGAACTTCCTGCCTAAACCTCTCCGCCTCGCTACCCATCTTTCCTCCTTTAAGACGCTCCTTTAAACCTACCTCTTTGACCAAGTTTTAGGTCACCTGCACTAATTTCTACTTATGCAGCTCGATGTCAAATTTTTATCACATAATACACCTGTGAAGCACCTTGGGACGTTTCATTACGTTGAAGGTGCCATATAAATACAAGTTGCTGTTGTTGTTAGCCAGTGTCATGGAGACCGATTGACATGCCCCCGCTGACACCGCTACTGAGCCTGGCACGCAGCAGGGAAGTGTAATACTGAATGGAAGCAGGAAGGAGGCAGTTGGGTGGGGTTCGCACAAACATGTAACGATTATCAATGATTAACATAAAACCGGAACGAGAAGCAACAATGGAAGGTGCTTTTGGGCCGCTGCAATGTACGCACCTGTGAGGATGCTCGCTGAGCAGAGTGGCGCAATGGAAGCATGCAGGGCCCATAACCCAGACGTCAATGGATCAAAAACTAAAATAGTTGTAGAGTTGTTGAGTTGGGAGCGGCTTAGCCAATTACATGATGTTGACAAGACTCAATAGAACCCCAGCTAGTTGGGTTCGGGGAATCCACGATGAAGCAGGTGGTTGCGAACCTGGTGGATGAACTGATAATGTGCAGTGTGATTGTTAAACTTATTGCTAATAACCCAACAAGCACTTTATAGCAATGAGTTGCTATGAATTCTTAAGCAAAGAACCCATGGAGCAAATAGATTGCAGCCTCTATCTCTGAGTCCACCTTTCTGGCTGCCTCCCCTGCAGGCAGCAGCTCATAGTTTGGTTATGTTCCACCACTCCCAATGGCATTCTACAAGTGTCAGTCTAGACAGCAAGCATTGGGCGGGCTATTCAACCAGGTGGGACTCGCCAGCCCTCGGCCCTATCCTGCCGCCAGCCCACTGCTCATACTTCCCCCTCAGGCCGGCGATCAGGAACAGGAATCCCGGGCATTTTCTTTTTGTTGGCGGACCCTGTTTGTGATGCCAGGGCGCTGCCCTGCGTGAGCCCAGCTAAGTCGCCTGTCACTTGAATTCCCCACACCACTCCCACTCTGACCTCTCTGGCCTCGGCCTCCTACATCATCATCGTCATCATAGGCAGTCCTTCGGAATTGAGGAAAACTTGCTTCCGCTCTAAAAATGAATCCTGAGGTGGCTGAACAGTCCAATACTAGAACCGCAGTCCCTGTCACAGGTAGGTCAGATAGAAACATAGAAACATAGAAAATAGGTGCAGTTGTCCATTCGGCCCTTCGAGCCTGCACCGCCATTCAATATGATCATGGCTGATCATGCAACTTCAGTACGCCATTCCTCCCCATATCCCTTGATCCCTTTAGCCGTAAGGGCCACATCTAACTCCCTCTTGAATATATTTAACGAACTGGCCTAAACAACTTTCTGTGATAGTGAATTCCACAGGTTCACAATTCTGAGTGAAGAAGTTTCTCCTCATCTCGGTCCTAAATGGCTTACCTCTTATCCTCAGACTGTAACCCCTGGTTCTGGACTTCCTCAACATTGGGAACATTCTTCCTGCATCTAACCTGTCCAATCCCGTCAGAATTTTATATGTTTCTATGAGATTCCCTCTCATTCTTCTAAATTCCAGTGAATATAAGCCTAGTCGATCCAGTCTTTCTTAATATGTCAGTCTTGCCATTCCGGGAATCAGTCTGGTGAGCCTTCGCTGCATTCCCTCAATAGCAAGAATGTCCTTCCTCAAATTAGGAGTCCAAAACTGTACACAATATTCAAGGTGTGGCCTCACCCAAGGCCCTGTACATAGAAACATAGACATAGAAAATCGGTGCAGGAGTAGGCCATTCGGCCCTTCGAATCTGCACCACCATTCAATAAGATCATGGCTGATCATTCCCTCAGTACCCCTTTCCTGTTTTCTCTCCATACCCCTTGATCCCCTTAGCCGTAAGGGCCATATCTAACTCCCTCCTGAATATATCCAATGAACTGGCATCAACAACTCTCTGCGGCAGGGAATTCCACAGGTTAATAACACTCAGGGTGAAGAAGTTTCTCCTCATCTAAATGGCCTACCCCTTATCCTAAGACTGTGTCCCCTGGTTCTGGACTTCCCCAACATTGGGAACATTCTACCCACATCTAACCTGTCCCGTCCCATCAGAATCTTATATGTTTCTATGAGATCCCCTCTCATCCTTCTAAACTCCAATGTATAAAGGCCCAGTTGATCCCGTCTCTCCTCATATGACAGTCCTGCCATCCCGGGAATCAGTCTGGTGAACCTTCGCTGCACTCCCTCAATAGCAAGAATATCCTTCCTCAGATTAGGAGACCAAAATTGAACACAATATTCCAGGTGAGGCCTCACCAAGGCCCTATACAACTGCAGTAAGACCTCCCTGCCCCTATACTCAAATCCCCTAGCTATGAAGGCCAACATACCATTTGTCTTCTTTACCACCTGCTGTACCTGTATGCCAACTTTCAATGCCTGATGAACCATGACACCAAGGTCTCATTGCACCTCGCCTTTTCCTATCTGCCGCAATTCAGATAATATTCTGCCTTCGCGTTTGTGGCCCCAAAGTGGATAACCTCACATTTATCCACATTATACTGCATCTGCCATGCATTTGCCGACTCACCAAACCTGTCCAAGTCACCTTGCAGCCTCCTAGCGTCCCCCTCACAGCTCACACCGCCACCCAGTTTAGTGTCATCCGCAAACTTGGAGATATTACGCTCAATTCCTTCAACCAAATCATTGATGTATATTCTAAAGAGCTGGGGTCCCAGCACTGAGCCCTGCGGCACTCCACTAGTCACTGCCTGCCATTTTGAAAAGGACCCATTTATCCCAACTCTCTGCTTCCTGTCTGCCAACCAGTTCTCTATCCACATCAGCATATTACCCCCAATACCATGTGCTTTGATTTTGCACACCAATCTCTTGTGTGGGACCTTGTCAAAATTCTTTTGAAAATCCAAATACACCACATCCACTGGTTCTCCCTTGTCCACTCTACTAGTTACATCCTCAAAAAATTCCAGAAGATTTGTCAAGCATGATTTCCCCTTCACTTGGACCGATCCTGTCACTGCTTTCCAAATGTGCTGCTATTTCATCCTTAATAACTGAGTCCAACATTTTCCCCGCTACTGATGTCCGGCTAACCGCTTTCTCTCTCCCTCCCTTTTTTTAAAGTGGCGTTACATTAGCTACCCTCCAGTCCATAGGAACTGATCCAGAGTCGATAGGTTGTTGGAAAATGATCCACTATTTCTAGGGCCACTTCCTTAAGTACTCTGGGATGCAGACTATCAGGCCAGGGATTTATCGGCCTTCAATCCCATCAATTTCCCTAACACAATTTCCCGCCTAATAAGGATATCCTTCAGTTCCTCCTTCTCACGAGACACTCGGTCCCCTAGTACTTCCAGGTTATTTGTGACTTCCTTCGTGAAGACAGAATCAAAGTATTTGTTCAATTGGTCTGCCATTTCTTTGTTCCCCATTATAAATTCACCTGAATCCGACTGCAAGGGATCTCCGTTTGTCTTCACTAATCTTTTTCTCTTCACATATCTATAGAAGCTTTTATGTTCCCGGCAAGCTTTTTCTCGTACTCTATTTTCCCCCTCTTAATTAAACCCTTTGTCCTCCTATGCTGAATTCTAAATTTCTCCCAGTCAGGTTTATTGCTTTGTCTGGCCAATTTATATGCCTCTTCCTTGGCTTTAACACTATCCTTAATCTCCCTTGTTAGCCACGGTTGAGCCACCTTCCTCGTTTTATTTTTACTCCAGACAGGGATATACAATTGCTGAAGTTCATCCATGTGATCTTTAAATGTTTGCCATTGCCTATCCACCGTCAACCCTTTAAGTATCATTTGCCAGTCTATTCTAGCCAATTCACGCCTCAAACCATCGAAGTTACCTTTCCTTAAGTTCAGGACCCTAGTTTCAGAATTAACTGTCATTCTCCATTTTAATAAAGAATTCTACCATGTTATGGTTACTCTTCCCCAAGGGGCCTCGCACAACAAGATTGCTAATTAATAAATGTACAACTGCAGTAAGACCTCCCTGCTCCTATACTCAAATCTCCAAGCTATGAAGGCCAACATACCATTTGCCTTCTTCACCGCCTGCTGTACCTGCATGCCAACTTTCAATGACTGATGTACCCAGGTCTCGTTGCACCTCTCCTTTTCCTAATCTGTCACCATTCAAATAATATTCTGGCTTCCTGGTTTGCCATTAAAGTGGATAACCTCACATTTATCTACATTATCCTGCATCTGCCATGCATTTGCCCACTCACCTAACCTGTCCAAGTCACCCTGCAGCCTCTTAGTATCCTCCTCACAGCTCACACTGTCACCAGCTTAGTGTCATCTTCAAGCTTGGAGACGTTACATTCAATTCCTTTGACTAAATCATTAATGTATGTTGTAAATAGCTGGGGTCCCAGCATTGAACCTTTCGGTGCCCCACTACTAGTCACTGCCTGCCATTCTGAAAAGGACCCGTTTATTCCTATTCTTGGCTTCCTGTCTACCAACTAGTTGTCTATCCACGTCAATACATTACCCCCAATACCATGTGCTTTAATTTTGCACACTAATCTCTTGTGTGGGATTTTGTCAAAAGCCTTTTGAAAGTCCAAATACACCACATCCACTGGTTCTCCCTTGTCCACTCAACTAGTTACATCCTCAAAAAATTCTAGAAGATTTGTCAAGCATGATTTCCTTTTCATAAATCCATGCTGACTTGGACCGATCCTGTCACTGCTTACATAAGAACATAAGAACATAAGAACATTAGAATTAGAAACAGGAGTAGGCCATCTAGCCCCTCGAGCCTGCTCCGCCATTCAAAAAGATCATGGCTGATCTGGCCGTGGACTCAGCTCCACTTACCCGCCCGCTCCCCATAACCCTTAATTACCTTATTGATTAAAAATTTATCTATCTGTGATTTGAATACATTCAATGAGCTAACCTCAGCTGCTTCCCTGGGCAGAGAATTCCACAGATTCACAACCCCCTGGGAGAAGAAATTCCTTCTCAACTCGGTTTTAAATTGGCTCCCCCGTATTTTGAGGCTGTGCCCCCAGTTCTAGTCTCCCGACTAGTGGAAACAACCTCTCTGCCTCTATCTTGTCTATCCATTTCATTATTTTAAATGTTTCGATAAGATCACCCCTCATCCTTCTGAACTCCAACAAGTAAAGACCCAGTCTACTCAATCTATCATCATAATGTAACCCCCTCATCTCCGGAATCAGCCTCGTGAATCGTCTCTGTACCCCCTCCAAAGCTAGTATATCCTTCCTTAAGTAAGGTGACCAAAACTGCACGCAGTACTCCAGGTGCGGCCTCACCAATACCCTGTATAGTTGCAGCAGGACCTCCCTGCTTTTGAACTCCATCCCTCTTGCAATGAAGGCCAACATTCCATTCGCCTTCTGATTACCTGCTGCACCTGCAAACTACCTTTTTGGGATTCATGCACAAGGACCCCCAGGTCCCTCTGCACCGCAGCATGTTGTAATTTCTCCCCATTCAAATAATATTCTCTTTTACTGTTTTTTTTTCCCAAGGTGGATGACCTCACATTTTCCTACATTGTATTCCATCTGCCAAACCTTAGCCCATTCGCTTAACCTATCCAAATCTCTTTGCAGCCTCTCTGTGTCCTCTACACAACCCGCTTTCCCACTAATCTTTGTGTCATCTGCAAATTTTGTTACACTACACTCGGTCTCCTCCTCCAGGTCATCTATGTATATTGTAAACAGTTGTGGTCCCAGCACCGATCCCTGTGGCACACCACTAACCACCGATTTCCAACCTGAAAAGGACCCATTTATCCCAACTCTCTGCTTTCTGTTAGCCAGCCAATTCTCTATCCATGCTAATACAGTTCCGCTGACTCCGCGTACCTTTATCTTCTGCAGTAACCTTTTGTGTGGCACCTTATCGAATGCCTTTTGGAAATCTAAATACACCACATCCATCGGTTCACCTCTATCCACCATGCTCGTTATATCTTCAAAGAATTCCAGTAAATTAGTTAAACATGATTTCCCCTTCATGAATCCATGTTGCGTCTGCTTGATTGCACTATTCCTATCCAGATGTCCCGCTATTTCTTCCTTAATGATAGCTTCAAGCATTTTCCCCACTACAGATGTTAAACTAACCGGCCTATAGTTACCTGCCTTTTGTCTGCCCCCTTTTTTTAAACAGAGGCGTTACATTAGCTGCTTTCCAATCCACTGGTACCTCCCCAGAGTCCAGAGAATTTTGGTAGATTATAACCAATGCATCTGCTATGACTTCTGCCATCTTTTTTAATAATGCATTTCATCAGGACCAGGGGACTTGTCTACCTTGAGTCCCATTAGCCTGTCCAGCACTACCTCCCGAGTGATAGTGATTGTCTCAAGGTCCTCCCTTCCCACATTCCCATGACCAGCAATTTTTGGCATGGTTTTTGTGTCTTCCACTGTGAAGACCGAAGCAAAATAATTGTTTAAGGTCTCAGCCATTTCCACATTTCCCATTATTAAATCCCCCTTCTCATCTTCTAATGGACCAACATTTACTTTAGTCACTCTTTTCCTTTTTATATATTGGTAAAAGCTTTAACTATCTGTTTTTATGTTTTGCGCAAGTTTACTTTCGTAATCTATCTTTCCTTTCTTTATTGCTTTCTTAGTCATACTTTGCTGTCGTTTAAAATTTTCCCAATCTTCTAGTTTCCCACTAACCTTGGCCACCTTATACGCATTGGTTTTTAATTTGATACTCTCCTTTATTTCCTTGGTTATCCACGGCTGTTTATCCCTTCTCTTACCGCCCTTCTTTTTCACTGGAATATATTTTTGTTGCGCTCTATGAAAGAGCTCCTTAAAAGTCCTCCACTGTTCCTCAATTGTGCCACCGTTTAGTCTATGTTCCCAGTTTACTTTAGCTAACTCTGCCCTCATCCCACTGTAGTCCCCTTTGTTTAAGCATAGTATGCTCGTTTGAGACACTACTTCCTCACCCTCAATCTGTATTACAAATTCAACCATACTGTGATCACTCATTCCGAGAGGATCTTTTACTAAGAGACCGTTTATTATTCCTGTCTCATTACACAGGACCAGATCTAAGATAGCTTGCTCCCTTATAGGTTCTGTAACATACTGTTCTAAGAAACAATCCCGTATGCATTCTATGAATTCCTCCTCCAGGCTACCCCATGCGATTTGATTTGACCAATCGATATGTAGGTTAAAATCCCCCATGATTACTGCCGTTCCTTTTTCACACGCCTCTATTATTCCTTGATTATTGTCCGCCCCACCGTGAAGTTATTATTTGGGGGCCTATAAATTACGCCCACCAGTGACTTTTTCCCCTTACTATCTCTAATCTCCACCCACAATGATTCAACATTTTGTTCATTAGAGCCAATATCATCTCTCACAACTGCCCTGATATCATCCTTTATTAACAGAGCTACCCCACCTCCTTTCCCTTCTTGTCTATCCTTCCGAATTGTCAGATACCCCTGTATGTTTAACTCCCAGTCTTGGCCACCCTGCAACCACGTTTCTGTAATGGCCACCAAATCATACCCATTTATAATGATTTGTGCCGTCAACTCATTTACTTTATTTCGAATGCTGCGTGCGTTTTGGTAGAGTGTTTTAATACTAGCTTTTAAACCATGATTTTTAGTTTTGACCCCTCCAGCAGCCCCTTTATCTTCATACATATTGTCCCTTCCTATCACCTTGTGGTTTACACTTACCCCAGTGCTACTCTGCTCTGTTGCCTCCTGCCTTTTGCATTCTTTCTTGGGGTCCTGTTCATCTGCGCTCTCACCCACTCTAACTCGCTCAGAGCCCTCTCCTGGGTTCCGAATACTCCTCGCATTGAGGCACTGAGCTTTCAGGCTTGCCTTTTTATTACACTTTGAACCTTTAGAATTTTGCTGTACATTGGCCCTTTTTGTTTTTTGCCATGGGTTTCTCTGCCCTCCACTTTTACTCATCTCCTTTCTGTCCTTTGCTTTTGTCTCCATTTTGTTTCCCTCTGTCTCCCTGCATTGGTTCCCATCCCCCTGCCATATTAGTTTGACTCCTCCCCAACAGCATTGGCAAACACTCCCCCTAGGACATTGGTTCCGGTCCTGCCCAGGTGCAGACCGTCCGGTTTGTACTGGTCCCACCTCCCCCAGAACTGGTTCCAATGCCCCAGGAATTTGAATCCCTCCCTGCTGCATCACTGCTCAAGCCACGTATTCATCTGTGCTATCCTGCGATTCCTACTCTGACTTGCACGTGGCACTGGTAGCAATCCCGAGATTACTACTTTTGAGGTCCTACTTTTTAAATTTAGCTCCTAGCTCCTTAAATTCGTCTCGTAGGACCTCATCCCTTTTTTTACCTATGTCGTTGGTACCAATGTGCACCACGACAACTGGCTGTTTTCCCTCCCTTTTTAGAATGTCCTGCACCCGCTCCGAGACATCCTTGATCCTTGCACCAGGGAGGCAACATACCATCCTGGAGTCTCGGTTGCGGCCGCAGAAACGTCTATCTATTCCCCTTACAATTGAATCCCCTATCACTATCACTCTCCCACTCTTTTTCCTGCCTCCTGTGCAACAGAGCCAGCCACGGTGCCATGAACTTGGCTGCTGCTGCCCTCCCCTGGTGAGTCATCCCTCTCAACAGTACTCAAAGCAGTGTATCTGTTTTGCAGGGGGATGACCGCAGGGGACCCCTGCACTACCTTCCTTGCACTGCTCTTCCTGCTGGTCTTCCATTCCCTAGCTGGCTATGGACCCCTCTCCTGCGGTAAGACCAACTCGCTACACGTGCTACTCACGTCATTCTCAGCATCGTGGATGCTCCAGAGTGAATCCGCCCTCAGCTCCAATTCCGCAACGCGGTCTATCAGGCGCTGCTATTCCATTTTTAATAATTGTTTCCAACATTTTCCCCACTACCGATGTCAGGCTAACCAGTCTGTAATTCCCTATTTTCTCTCTCTCTCCTTTTTTAAAACATGGGGTTACATTAGCTACCCTCCAATCCATTGGAACTGATCCAGAGTCTATAGAATGTTGGAAAATGACGACCAATGCATTCACTATTTCTAGGGCCACTTCTTTAAGTACTCTGAGATGCAGACTATATGGCCCTGGGGATTTATCGGCCTTCAATCCCATCAATTTCCCCAACACAATTTCCTGACTAATAAGGATTTTCGCTGAGGGAAGTGGTGGTTGGGACTGGTTTGCCGCAAGCTCTTTCCGCTGCCTGCACTTGATTTCTGCATGCTCTCGGCGTTGAGACTCGAGGTGCTCAGCGCCCTCCCGGATGCACTTCCTCCACTTAGGGCAGTCTTTGGCCAGGGACTCCCAGGTGTCAGTGGAGATGTTGCTCTTTAACAGTGAGGCTTTGAGAGTGAACTTGTAATGTTTCCTCTGCTCACGTTTGGCTTGTTTGCCGAGAAGGAGTTCCGAGTAGAGCGCTTGCTTTGGGAGTCTCGTGTCTGGCATGCGAACAATGTGGCCTGCCCAGCAGAGCTGATCAAATGTGGTCAGTACACCTACACTCCGACACCGGCCTCCTACACTGTTCCAGTGAAGCTCGATGTGAGCCCGAGGAACAGCACCTCATCTTTCGTTTTGGCACTTTACAGCCTTCTGGACTCAACATCAAGTAACCTCTGCCCAGCTTTGGCTCCATTCTCCTCCCGCTTCCCGCTCCCCGCTTGGAGCTTATGTTTTTTTTCTCTTTATCGCCAATGACAGCTGATCATTATTCTGCCATTCACATCCTATCAAGACAAACCTTTTTCTAACTCAAATCAATTCAGCCCATCATCCCTTTTGTCTTTCTAATCTCTCCTGCCTTCCACCCTATAACAGACCTGCCCTTTTGTTCTTTCCACCCCTCCCACTTTCAGTGCTTCTTAAGAATATGTTCTTTTCGAATATTCGCTAATTCTGACGAAGAGTTAACTCTGTTTTTCTCTCCACAGATGCTTCCTGACCCGCTGAGATTTCCAGCATTTTCTGTTTTTATTTCAGATTCCAGCATCCGCAGTATTTTGCTTTTGTAAGTCAACCCATGTCCAAGCTGGGACCTTCCGGGAGTTTAGGCACAGCATGCGCTTCATGTTAGCCACTGAGCAACTGGGGGAGACCCCATGTCCATAGGAACAGGAGTAGGCCATTCAGCCCCTCGAGCCTGTTCCACCATTCAATCCGATCATGGCTGATCTGCGACCTAACTACATATACCCGCCATTGCCCTATATCCCTTAATACCTTTGTTTAACAAAAATCTATGCCTGGATGAGTGCAGCTCCAACAACATTCAAGAAGCTCGACACCATCCAGGACAAAGCTGCCCGCTTGATCGGCACCCCATTCACCTGCTTAAACATTCACTCCCTCCACCACCGGCGCACCGTGGCTGCAGTGTGTACCATCTACAAGATGCACTGCAGCAACTTGCCAAGGTTTCTTCAGCAGCACCTCCCAAACCCACGACCTCTACCACTTAGAAGGACAAGGGCAGCAGGCGCATGGGAACACCACCACCTCCCCTTCGAGTCCTGACTTGGAAATATATCGGCCGTTCCTTCATCATCACTGGGTCACAATCCTGGAACTCCCTCCCAAACAGCACTGTGGGAGCACCTCCACCACACGGACAACAGCGGTTCAAGAAGGCAGCCCACCACCACCTTCTCAAGGGCAACTAGGAATGGGTAATAAATGCCGGCCTTGCCAGCGACGCCCATATCCCGTGAACGAATTTTTAAAAAATCTATGAATCTCTGGTTTTATTCATCGTGCGTCAATTGCCATTTGCAGAAGAGAGTTCTAAACTTCTACCACCCTGTGTGTGTGGAAGTGTTTCCTAACTTCACTCCTGAAAGGTCTGGCTCTAATTTTTAGACTCTGCCCCTAGTCCTAGACTTCCAAACTGGTAGTCCCAAAGGATAAGACACAAGGATGGACTCCGACACAGCAGCACAGACACTAATTTTTATATATTTCTGATCAATCGTTGTCGGCTGTGGCTCAGTGGGCGATTTGTGGAACCCTGCTGTAAACCAGGGCTCAGCTGTGCTGCCTCCCATGGTGGAACAAGCTGTTACTACTTACTGTCAGCCAGTGGCTCAGTGGATAACACTCTCACCTCTGGGTCAGAAGATTGTAGGTTCAAGCCCCACTTCAAAGACTTGAGCATAAGATCTCGGCTGACACTCTTAGAATATGCACATAATCTAGATTGGCATTGCTGAGAGACCACTGCATTGTCAAAGGTGCTGTGTTTCAGATGAGATGGTAAATTGAGTGCTCATCTGCTCTCAGGTGGATGTAAAAGATCCCATGGCACTTTTTTGAAGAAGAGCAGGGGAGTTATCCCCGGTGTCCTGAGGCCAATATTTATTCCTCAACTGACATCACTGAAACGTCGAGAGAGGCGGGAGTCAGCGAGAGGCAGCGGCCTATAAAGGCTCAGCAGTCGGGCAGTCCGGGGAGTACGAGAGAGGTGGGAGTCGGTGAGAGGCAGCGGCCTATAAAGGCTCAGCAGTCCGGGGAGAGAGGCGGAGCTGGTACAGCTCCAGCTGGGAAAGCAAGCAAAAAGAAGTAGAAAGAAATCAAAAGTGACGTCACAGCCAAGGGGGTAAGTGATTGGCTGGTGATTGGTGAGTAGTTTTTCTTTTTCTTTTTTATATCAGTCAGTAACTTTTAACATTGTTGTTGTCAATTTAAGGGTATCTAAGGGTTAAGTCATGGTAGGAGAGCTCGGTCACGTGATATGCTCTTCCTGTACCATGTGGGAACTCAGGGACGACACCAGTCCTGATGGACCGCGTTGCGGAGTTGGAGCTGAGAGTGGATTCACTCTAGAGCATCCACAATGCTGAGAATGATGTGAGTAGCACGTGTAGCGAGTTGGTCTTATCGCAGGTGAAGGGTCCACAGCCAGATAGGGAATGGAAGATCAGCAGGAAGAGCAGTGCAAGGAAGGTAGTGCAGGGGTCCCCTGCGGTCAACCCCTGCAAAACAGATACACTGTTTTGAGTACTGTTGAGGGGGATGACTCATCAGGGGAGGGCAGCAGCAGCCAAGTTCATGGCACCGTGGCTGGCTCTGTTGCACAGGAAAAAGAGTGGGAGAATCAATAGTGATAGGGGATTCAATTGTAAGGGGAATAGATAGGCGTTTCTGCGGCCGCAACCGAGACTCCAGGATGGTATGTTGCCTCCCTGGTGCAAGGGTCAAGGATGTCTCGGAGCGGGTGCAGGACATTCTAAAAAGGGAGGGAGAACAGCCAGTTGTCGTGGTGCACATTGGTACCAACGACATCGGTAAAAAAAAGGGATGAGGTCCTACAAAACAAATTTAAGGAGCTAGGAGCTAAATTAAAAAGTAGAACCTCAAAAGTAGTAATATCAGGATTGCTACCAGTGCCACGTGCTAGTCAGAGTAGGAATCGCAGGATAGCGCAAATGAATATGTGGCTTGAGTAGTGGTGCAGCAGGGAGGGATTCAAATTCCTGGGGCATTGGAACCGGTTCTGGCGGGGGTGGGACCAGTACAAACCGGACGGTCTGCACCTGGGCAGGACCGGAACCAATGTCCTAGGGGGAGTGTTTGCCAGTGCTGCTGGGGAAGAGTTAAACTAATATGGCAGGGGGATGGGAACCAATGCAGGGAGACAGAGGGAAACAAAAAGGAGACAAAAGCAAAAGACAGAAAGGAGATGAGGAAAAGTGGAGGGCAGAGAAACCCAAGGCAAAGAACAAAAAGGGCCACTGTACAGCAAAATTCTAAAAGGACGAAGGGTGTTAAAAAAACAAGCCTGAAGGCTTTGTCTCTTAATGCAAGGAGTATCCGTAATAAGGTGGATGAATTAACTGTGCAAATAGATGTTAACAAATATGATGTGATCGGGATTACGGAGACGTGGCTCCAGGATGATCAGGGCTGGGAACTCAACATCCAGGGGTATTCAACATTCAGGAAGGATAGAATAAAAGGAAAAGGAGGTGGGGTAGCATTGCTGGTTAAAGAGGAGATTAATGCAATAGTTAGGAAGGACATTAGTTTGGATGATGTGAAATCTATATGGGTAGAGCTACAGAACACCAAAGGGCAAAAAACGTTAGTGGGAGTTGTGTACAGACCTCCAAACAATAGTAGTGATGTTGGGGAGGGCATCAAACAGGAAATTAGGGGTGCATGCAATAAAGGTGCAGCAGTTATAATGGGCGACTTTAATATGCACATAGATTGGGCTAGCCAAACTGGAAGCAATACAGAGGATTTCCTGGAGTGCATAAGGGATGGTTTTCTAGACCAATATGTCGAGGAATCAACTAGGGGGGAGGCCATCTTAGACTGGGTGTTGTGTAATGAGAGAGGATTAATTAGCAATCTCATTGTGCGAGGCCCCTTGGGGAAGAGTGACCATAATATGGTGGAATTCTGCATTAGGATGGAGAATGAAACAGTTAATTCAAAGACCATGGTCCAGAACTTAAAGAAGGGTAACTTTGAAGGTATGAGGCGTGAATTGGCTAGGATAGATTGGCGAATGATACTTAAGGGGTTGACTGTAGATGGGCAATGGCAGACATTTAGAGACCTCATGGATGAACTACAACAATTGTACATCACTGTCTGGCATAAAAATAAAAAAGGGAAGGTGGCTCAACCGTGGCTATCAAGGGGAATCAGGGATAGTATTAAAGCCAAGGAAGTGGCATACAAATTGGCCAGAAATAGCAACGAACCCAGGGACTGGGAGAAATTTAGAACTCAGCAGAGGAGGACAAAGGGTTTGATTAGGGCAGGGAAAATGGAGTACGAGAAGAAGCTTGCAGGGAACATTAAGACGGATTGCAAAAGTTTCTATAGATATGTAAAGAGAAAAAGGTTAGTAAAGACAAACGTAGGTCCCCTGCAGTCAGAATCAGGGGAAGTCATAACGGGGAACAAAGAAATGGCAGACCAATTGAACAAGTACTTTGGTTCGGTATTAACTAAGGAGGACACAAACAACCTTCCGGATATAAAAGGGGTCAGAGGGTCTATTAAGGAGGAGGAACTGAGGGAAATCCTTATTAGTCAGGAAATTGTGTTGGGGAAATTGATGGGATTGAAGGCCGATAAATCCCCAGGGCCTGATGGACTGCATCTCAGAGTACTTAAGGAGGTGGCCTTGGAAATAGTGGATGCATTGAGAGTCATTTTCCAACATTCCATTGACTCTGGATCAGTTCCTATCGAGTGGAGAGTAGCCAATGTAACCCCACTTTTTAAAAAAGGAGGGAAAGAGAAAACAGGGAATTATAGACCAGTCAGCCTGACATCGGTAGTGGGTAAAATGATGGAATTAATTATTAAGGATGTCATAGCAGCGCATTTGGAAAGAGGTGACATGATAGGTCCAAGTCAGCATGGATTTGTGAAAGGGAAATCATGCTTGACAAATCTGGAATTTTTTGAGGATGTTTCCAGTAGAGTGGACAAGGGAGAACCAATTGATATGGTATATTTGGACTTTCAGAAGGTTTTCGACAAGGTCCCACACAAGAGATTAATGTGCAAAGTTAAAGCACATGGGACTGGGGTTAGTGTGCTGACATGGATTGAGAACTGGTTGTCAGACAGGAAGCAAAGAGTAGGAGTAAATGGGTACTTTTCAGAATGGCAGGCAGTGACTAGTGGGGTACCGCAAGGTTCTGTGCTGGGGCCTCAGCTGTTTACACTGTACATTAATGATTTAGACGAAGGGATTAAATATAGTGTCTCCAAATTTGCGGATGACACTAAGTTGGGTGGCAGTGTGAGCTGTGAGGAGGATGTTATGAGGCTGCAGTGACTTGGATAGGTTAGGTGAGTAGGTAAATGCATGGCAGATGAAGTATAATGTGGAAAAATGTGAGGTTATCCACTTTGGTGGTAAAAACAGAGAGACAGACTATTATCTGAATGGTGACAGATTAGGAAAAGGAGAGGTGCAACAAGACCTGGGTGTCATGGTACATCAGTCATTGAAGGTTGGCATGCAGGTACAGCAGGCGGTTATGAAAGCAAATGGCATGTTGGCCTTCATAACGAGGGGATTTGAGTACAGGGGCAGGGAGGTGTTGCTACAGTTGTACAGGGCCTTGGTGAGGCCACACCTGGAGTATTGTGTACAGTTTTGGTCTCCTAACTTGAGGAAGGACATTCTTGCTATTGAGGGAGTGCAGCGAAGGTTCACCAGACTGATTCCCGGGATGGTGGGACTGACCTATCAAGAAAGGCTGGATCAACTGGGCTTGTATTCACTGGAGTTCAGAAGAATGAGAGGGGATCTCATAGAAATGTTTAAAATTCTGACGGATTTAGACAGGTTGGATGCAGGAAGAATGTTCCCAATGTTGGGGAAGTCCAGAACCAGACGTCACAGTCTAAGGATAAGGGGTAAGCCATTTAGGACCGAGATGAGGAGAAACTTCTTCACCCAGAGTGGTGAACCTGTGGAATTCTCTACCACAGAAAGTAGTTGAGGCCAATTCACTAAATATATTCAAAAGGGAGTTAGATGTAGTCCTTACTACTAGGGGGATCAAGGGGTATGGCGAGAAAGCAGGAATGGGGTACTGAAGTTGCATGTTCAGCCATGAACTCATTGAATAGCAGTGCAGGCTTGAAGGGCCGAATGGCCTACTCTTGCACCTATTTTCTATGTTTCTATGAAACAGATTATCTGGCTCTTTATCACATTGCTGTTTGTGGGAGCTTGCTGTGCACACAATGGCTTCCACATTTCCCTACATTACAGCAGTGGCTACACATCACTGTGGAGGGCGGAGCACAGGATATTTTCAGGGTGGATGATTTTAGATGAGACAAATGGATGTCCTAATTCTATCTTTGTAAACCTATTAGCAATACTCAAAACAGCAGTGAGAACCAAGCAGCTCTTGAAAGAAAACCAGGAAGCTGAAAGAGAACTTTAAATTTTGCAAATATATTCCTCTTTGAAATTCCTCGATAAGGCTGTGGTGGTCTGTGGCTGTTTGAGGGCCTGTTGTACCAAGCCTGTCAGGTCAACTCAATGGGGGCAACAGTGACACCTCCTGGTGGCAACACGCAATGCCCTCTCTTTTTGTGGCAAACAATTCTGAATCAAACAGGAGCATCAGTTAAATATTGACCCTAATCTGGTTCTCTGTTAAAGAATTCATAACAACATATTGCTCGTAAGCTTCCCCCACGATGGCTCAGTGTGTGGATACTCGGCCAGCATACAACTAAAGTGCAACGCCACGATTTTAAAATTCTTGTGTTCAAATCCCTCCCTCGCTCTGCAACCTCCTCCAGCCCCATAACCCTCCAAGATATCTGCACTCTTCCAATTCTGGCCTCTTGCACATCCCCAATTTCCTTCACCCCACCATTGGTAACCATGCCTTCAGCTGCATGGGCCCCAAACTCTGGAATTCCCTCCCAAAACCACTCCACCTCTCTCCCCTAATATCTCTTTGACCTAATATCTTCTTATGTGGCTCAGAATCAAATTTTGTCCAATGATCACTCCTATGAAGCATTAGTTCATTAAATGAGTTACATAAATTTCCATACTAGCACTTGAATTTCAGCTGACATTTTAGTGCTCAAGTTTCTGGAGTAGGGTCATGAAACCACAACCCTACTGACTTAGAGGCACGAGTGCTTACCCACTGAGCCACAGCTAACACCATGTGCTTTCTCTGTTGGTGACAGTAGTCAAATGGATTAACAAAGCAGGATTTCAATTTCACCATTGTAATATATTTGCTTCATGGGTTCTTTGCTTAAGAATTCATAGCAACACATTGCTATTAAGAACTAGTTGGTTTATTAACAAAGGTTTAACAATGACACTACACATTACCAGTTCATCCACTCGGCCCACAACCACCTGCTTCATCATGGATCAACTGATCCTAACTGGCTAGGGTTTTATTGAGTCTTGTGAACATCATGTGATGTTCACAAGCCACTCCCAACTCAACAGTTCCACAACTAGTTTATTCAAACTTTAAGCCAAGTGCCCCCTTTTGGTAAGGGCACTAGAACCACAAATTTACAAATTAAACTTTAAAGAGAACTTAGAGCAAATAAAAATTTTGTTGCCGGGGATAATGATGCACTCCAGTCCCTCTGGCGCCCACCTCTCGCAGAAGGCCGCGAGCGTACCAGTGGACACCGCCTGCTCCATCTCCAGGGACATCCGGGCGCGAACGTAGCCGTGGAAGAGAGGCAGGCAGTCGGGCTGAACTACCCCCTCAACCGCCCTGAACCTGTTAATGGCCACCTTGGCCAGGCCCAGCATACTCACAGGTGCATACATTATACTCATACCTAGTTGTGAACTGAGTTCAATACATCTGGCAGTTTGAGCTGACTGCAGAGAAAAAATGATCCCGGAATCTGTCGGGTTGTTGCAAAGAACCCAACAGTTCACCACTGTTCTTCAAGGCAGGGCACCTGACACCTGGGACGTATCTCCGACACATGACCTCCTGCCTCCAACCCCCCACCCCCCGATCAAACAACCCTTTTTTCCATCTCCTTGCATTGAAGGTGCTATTTAAATACAAGTTGTTGGTGAATCACACACATCATAAAGGTCCCAGGCAATGTTCCCCATTTCTCTGAAGCTCCCACTCAGGCCGCCTGCCAGTTTCTCAATGGAAAAACCACGGCATGAAAGAAAGACTTGCATTTATATAGCACCAGACATCTCAAAGTGCTTTACAGCCAACGAAGTACTTTTGAAGTGCTGTCACTGTTGTAATGTGGAAAATGCAGCAGGCAATTTATGCAGAGCAAGCTCCCTCAAACAGCAATGTGATAATGAACAGATAATCTGCTTTAGTGATGTGGATTGTGGGATAAAGTTTGCCCAGGACACTGGGGAGAACTACCCTGCTCTTCTTAGAAATAGTGCCATGGGATCTTTTAAATCCACCTGAGAGCAGACGGGGTCTCTGTTTAATGTCTCACCTGAAAGATGGCATCTCTGACAGTGCAGCACGCCCTCAGCACTGCACTGGAGTGTCAGCCTAGATTTCTGTGCTCAAATTCCCAGTATGGGATTTGAACCCACTACCTTCTGACTCAGAGGCAAGTGTGCTCCCACTGAGGCACGGCTGACACATGCATGAAAGTTTGATTGGGCGACGCACCCAAAAAAAGATTATGTTTCTCATGGTCAACCAACTCATTGTCAAGGCTCACGTGCCAAAAATGGGTGAGGTGCCAGACAGCAGCTGCTGCCCAAGGGAATCCATGGGAATCAAACCCCGATGTAACCCCACAGTTTCAGGATAGGACAGGAATAATGGAGGAACAATGGAGAAAAATCTGCTCTTCTTCCAATAGTGGCAGTGGAATCTTTTACTCCAACCTGAGAGGGCTGACAGAGCCTCAGTTTAACGTCTGTGTCCGAAAGACGGCACCTCCGACAGTGCAGCACTCCCTCAGCACTGCACTGGAGTGTCAGCCTAGATTTTTGTGCTCAAGTCTCTGGAGTGGGACTTGAATCCACGACTTTCTGACTCAGAGGCGACAGTGCTACCCACTGAGACACAGCTAACAGTAAGTGTCACCAGGTTGATCCACCATGGGAGGCAGCAAAGCTGAGCCCTGGTTTACAGCAGGGTTCCACAAATCACAAGCAGGACCCACTGAGCCACGGCTGACATAACGATTGACATATATAAAATGTGTCTGTGCTGGTGTGTCTGAGTCAATCCTTATTGTTCGGGACTGCTGGTTGGTGAGTCTAGGACTGAAATGTATGCACCTGTGAGTATGCTCATACGTTTGTCGAGCTGTTGAGTTGGAAGTGGCTGAGCCAGTCACGTGATGTTACCAAGACTCAATAAAACCCCAGCTAGTTGGATTTGGGGGATCCACGATGAGGCAGGCGGTCAAACTTGTAATGTGCAGTGTGATTGTTAAACCTTTACTAATAAACCAACTAGTTCTTCATTGCAATGTGTTGCAATGAATTCTTAAGCAAAGAACCCATGAAGCAAATACATTACTTGGGGACATTAACCTAAAAATTGGAGCCAGACCTTTCAGGTACAAAGTTAGGAAGCACTTCTACATGCAGAGGGTGGTAGAAGTCGAACTCTCTTGCGCCATCGGCAATTGATGCTGGTTCAACGGCTGACACCTATGCCCAGACAGCGAGACGTTGTGCTATTCTGATCTGCCTGGTTAGATCTGTATACTGACTCCCCACTCACTGCTCATGTTTGAAATATTGGAGTCCTTTGTGTCATCGACATGAAGGTGACAGGCTATTAGAGGCTGTGATAGTCTTTGGCGCCACTGTGCTATGTTCAGAGTTTTTACAGCACAAGGGAGCTGCTCGAAGTGTGGCTGCAGGAAAGGATAGTTGGCACCAGTTGGGACCGTCTATGCCCACCTTTGCTCAAGAGGCTTAAGGCGAAACACGTCGAAGCTTTCGTATTGAAGGATCCACCAGGAAGCGTTTAAAGGGGCGGCGCCGTCACTGAAAAGAAAAATACATGGCCAGCTTGTGCGCAGCCGTAGTCTGTCGCTCGAGGCGAGGGGCAGATCTGCGCTGGAAGAAAAATATCATTTCGAAACCATTCCGTGTGACCGGCAGAAACCCCGGATCAGAATGGGGGTGGAGTTTCCACGTGGGGTGCGATGGGCGATCCGGGCGCAAACTGCGGCCAAAAGCTGCGCCCATTTGCTCAAGTTTCCGCTCAAACTCATTTGCATATCGCCGTGTAAAGTCTGCTGCCCACCAGCACAATCAGGCAGCGTTCTCAAACGTAATTTATAAAAAACTATTTTTTGCTTTAAAAAATATTTCTTGATATATTTAAGAGCGGAAACTTGGTGATGTTTGATTAATGCAGCTGAAAATGGGTTTATCACAAAAAATAAGCATTTTAGTGACACTGCCTGGTCCGCCACCTGATTTTAAACACCTGAAAATGACTTTAAAAAACGATACTGAACTATTTTCCAGTTATATTGGGGTACAGAGGTCAGGGTCTCAGTAAATAAAATAAAAACATTACATTCAAAAGCTTTTAAAATGTGCCTATTAGTGTCCTTGCTTTCAAAAGAATCGGCTTCATTTTAAGAGCCTCCTCGAAGGTCCGCAATCAAGCACAATTAGCAGAAATTCGCCATGGTGATTAATTCCATCTGGGGCGTGGCCAATTTTGGAGCGTGGCCAGTTTTGGGGATGTGGCCAATTTTTGGGCGTGGCCAATTTTTGGGTGTGGCCAATTTTGGGGGTGTGGCCAGTTTTGGGGCATGGCCAGTTTTGGGGGCAGGCCAGTTTTGCGGGGGGTTGGACAGTTTTGGGGCAAGGACAATTTTGGGGGGGGTAGCCAATTTCGGGGGTGTGGCCAGTTTTGGGGTGGGCCGGCTTCTAGCGCAATGTTTCTTAAATTAGTGCAAAAGATCGTGGAAACTCGATTTGCGCTGGACACGATTTGTGCTTCAAATTCCTCGATCTTTTGTGCTGGTTTGGGTGATTTCGGATGAATTGCGCCGGGGGAAAAAAACAGCACAACCGAGCGTAAAATCTCTGATCTTTCGTTGTGGCCAACAGTGAGATGGCCGCATTTGTTGCTCATTCCTAGTTACCCCGACAACTGGGTGGCTTGCTTCGAGGGCATTCAGTCAGCCATGTGCTGTGGGACTGGAGTCACTTGGAGGCCCAGACCGGGTAGAGATGGGAGTAATGATGCCAACCAGCCAGGATTGCCCTGGAGTGTCCAGGAAAACTAGAAGCTCAATCTCCTCGACACTCGCTGCGTGCCACAGCAAGTGAAAAATCATTGGGCCATTAAAGAAAATGTTGTGGCTTTATTTTCTCATTTTCTTTGAACACTTTTGTTTATTAGTTCTGAAGATATTGGAACTTGGAAAACAAGGCTGTTAATAAAAAAAGAGTTGCATTTCTATAGCGCCTTTCACGGCCATCAGACGTCCCAAAGCACTTGACAGCCAATGAAGTACTTTTTGAAGTGTAGTCACTGTTGTAATGTGGGAAACGCGGCAGCCAATTTGTGCACAGCCAGCTCCCACAAACAGCAATGTGATAATGATCAGATAATTTACTTTTAGTGATGTTGGTTGAGGGATAAATATTGGCCAAGATACCAGGGAGAATATATCTAATTCCTTTTGAAAGTTACTATTGAATTAGCTTCCAGCGCCCTTCCATGCCATGCATTCCAGATCACAACAACTCGCTGCATTGAAATAAATTCTCCACATCTCCCTCTGGTTCTTTTGCCAATTATCTTAAACCTGTTACTGACCCTCCTGTCAGGGTAAACAGTTTTTCCTTATTAACAAAGTCAAAACCCTTCATACTTTAAAGCAAATTCCACACACGCGTGCCCAAGTATTTGACGAAACAATTCACAAAACCACAAACAGCAAAAATAGCAACCAGAAAAAGTAAAACAAGGTGTGAGATAAATGACAATGACTCCCAGCTGAGGTTACAAACAACATCATATGTGTACCCTCTAAAAAAACTCAGCGACTGGACATCCTCTCAGTCTTGAGCTGACTGTGGTTTACCTACATGCTTCATCTCGGCAAGTAAAGAACCACAAGACAAAGACCGTCCCAGCACTGAGCTAACCAGAGGGAGAGGAAATCCGCCGAGAATTCCAGTAACTTCTGCTGAGAACTTTACTCAGACACGGGTCAGTGGGTAGCACTCTCGCCTCCGAGTCAGAAGGTTGTGGGTTCGAGTTCCACTGCAGACACTTTTGAGCACAAAAAATCTAGGCTGACATTCCAGTGCAGTACTGAGGGAGCGCTGCACTGTCGAAGGGGCCATCTTTCAGATGAGACGTTAAACCGAGGCCCCGTCTGCTCTCTCAGGTGGACGTAAAAGATCCCATATGTCTTGCGGCTCTTCTTGCGATGTTGTTTACCAGTCACTCAGTCACTGCTCAATCCTGTTTTCACTCACTCGGGACCCTACTAAAGAAAGAACCCATGTTTCTACAGCGCCTTTCACGACGTTAGGACGTCCCAAAGCGCTTTACAGCCATGAAGTACTTTTGTGAAGTATAGTCAGTGTTGTAATGTAGGAAACGCTGCAGTCAATTTGCACACAGCAAACTCCCACAAACAACAATATGATAATGAGCAGATAATCCATTTTAGTGGTGTTGGTTCAGGGATAAATATTGGTTCCAGGACACCATGGAGAACTCATCTGTTCTTTTCAAAATAGTGCCCTGGGATCTTTTACAGCCACCCGAGAGTCGGACTCGCTCAGTACTGCATTGGGACTGTCGGTCTGGATTATGTTCTCAAGACTCTGGAATGGGACTTTAACCCACGACCTTCCGACTCAGAGGCGAAAGAGTGCTGCCCAGTGAGCCACGGCCAACACTTAATAAGCAGGACGGAGGCAACCATCGCGAGGAAGAGTCAAATCATCAGTCAACGGTGTAGGGCTCTTGATGTTGATGTAATTTTGTCCCAATTGTTCCCCCTCCGCTCAAGGCGCTGACTGCTGCAGCGGGACAGGACTGGGGGGAGAAAATGGTTCAACAAACCTCAACCAAACGCTCTTCTACGCATGTGACCTGAGATAGTGTCGCCACTATTTGACCATTGGAGGCATCACAGCTGAGTTTGATCCCATTCTCAACCATTATACAAAAGCGAGGAGGGTGGCGGGGGTTTTTGGGGGGGGGGGCACCACATAGCGATCGGAAGTGGGACTTGTGCTTTATCCGTCCCCAAGTCCTCTCTCCCGCGCCTAACCCAGGGACACAGAGCACTTGACCCTGGCTGAGGTCGGGTAACTCAGTATAGAATAGGGCGACAAACATAAGAACATATGAAATAGGAGCAGGAGTCGACCAGTTGGCCCCTCGAGCCTGCTTTGCCATTCAATAAGATCATGGCTGATCTGATCTTGACCTCAATTCCATTTCCCTGCCCGCTCCCCATAACCCTTATCGATCATAAATCCATCGATCTCCATCTTAAATATATTCAATGATCCAGCCTCCACAGCTCTCTGGGGCAGAGAATTCCAAAGATTCACGACCTTCTGAGAGAAGAATTTCCTCCTCATTTCTGTTTTAAATGGGCGACCCCTTATTCTGAAACTATGCCCCCTAGTTCGAGGTTCCTCCACGAGGGGAAACATCCTCTCTGTATCTACCCTGTCAAGTCCCCTCAGAATCTTATACATTTCAATAAGATCACCTCTCATTCTTCTAAACTCCAATGAGTATAGGCCCAAGCTGCTCAACCTTTCTTCATAAGACAACCCCTTCATCTCAGGAATCAACCTCGTGAACCTTCTCTGAAATGCCTCCAAAGCAAGTATATCCCTCCTTAAATAAGGAGACCAAAACTGTACGCTATACTCCAGGTGTGGTCTCACCAACGCCCGGCACAAACCTGGCACTTACTGGCACATGGTAACCCATGGGCGCACTGGTCTGCATGTTGATTTACGCAGCCATGAGAGGGACAGGATCCCACACGTCCGACCCCAAGGTGGAAGACCTCCGAAACTCTTTTAAAAGTGCATTGTATCTTCCAGAGCCGCAGCTTACCAAAGATTCCCTCCGCTGAGCTGGAGCCAGCAGTCTCCTGCTGGAGAAAATTGACAAGGACACAGCGCCAAGGTCTGAACAGATGGAGCTGAGCACAGGTGCTGAATCTCTAAACAAGGACAGAGAGCGAAATCCAGGCAGGAGACCACAGCCCCCACACTGGGACACTGCAGCTAAAGCTTTGCTGACAAATCCTGCTTCTTAAATAGGCTGCAGACGGAAGACTTGAATGCGAGCAGTCCAGGTATCTCCAAGCTCACACACTTCGCCACCATTTAGAAAGTCTGAATGACCTCAGCTGGTCTTTTTATATAATTCCACTATTATAATCAACTCAGTGGGTAGCACTCTTGCCTCTGAGTCAGAAGGTTGTGGGTTCAAATCCCACTCCAGAGACTTGAGCACATAAATCTAGGCTGACACTCCAGTGCAGTGCTGCACTGTCGGAGGTGCCGTCTTTTGGATGAGATGTTAAACTGAGGCCCTGTTTGCTCTCAGGTGGACGTAAAAGATCCAATGGCACTATTTTGAAGAAGAGCAGAGGAGTTTTCCCTGGTGTCCTGGGCCAATATTTATCCTTCAATCAACATCACTAAAAATAGATTATCTGGTCATTATCACATCGCTGTTTGTGGGAGCTTGCTGTGCGCAAATTGGCTGCCCGATTTCCTACATTGCAACAGTGACTGTACTTCAAAAAGTACATCATTGGTTGTAAAGCGCTTTGGGATGTCCAGTGGTCGTGAAAAGTGCTGTAGAAATGCAAGTTTTTCTTGCATTGTTTTGACTCTTACCTGCCCTCTGAAGTTGCTGAGCCAGCCATTCAGTTGTATCAAACCCACTTCCAGCGCTTCAAGTCGAAGGCTCACCACCACCTTCTCAAGGGCAACTAGGGGGGTGGGCAATAAATGCTGGCCTTGCCAGCAACGCCCACGTCTCCAGAAAGTAAATACATTTTGCCTGTTGCAGAAACATGGCAGCGAAAACCGGGCATTAGGTCTTTCCGAAAGGTCATCGACCAGAAACGCTAACTCGGTCTTTCTCTCCGCAGATGCTGCCTGAACTGCTGCGTGTTTCTGGGCATTCTCAGTTTTTATTACATTAGATCATTAGTTACTTAGAAGCGGCTAACCATGTGAAAAACCACTGCCTTCAGTAATCTTTCTTCCATCTTTTCTGTTCCGATACTGCCATGCAGCCGCATCACGTGGCAGCTTCTGGGAAGTTTGAGCCACCAGCAGTATGAGTGGGAGGCAGGCTGAGATTGCAAAGTCCTGTTGCAAGCCTCACACAGAGCTTCTGGTTGGTTAAAATCCTCATCCTCATGTTCAAATTCCTCCGTGACCTCCTCCAGCCCTACAACCCTCCCAGGTCTCTGCGCTCCTCCAATTCTGCCTTCCCATGCGCGTCCCCGATTTTCAACACCTCACCATTGGCAGCCGTGCCTTCAGCCGCCTGGGCCCGAAGCTCTGGAATTCCTCCCTAAACCACTCCGCCTCTCTAACTCTCTCTTTCCTCCTTTAAGACACTCTTCTAAAACCTACCTCTTTGACCCAGCTTTTGGTCCCCTGTCCTAAGATCTCTTTATATGGCTTGCTGTCAATTTTTTGTCTGATTCAGCTCCTGTGAAGCGCCTTGGGACATTTTACTATGTTAAAGAAAAGAAAGACTTGCATTTATATAGCACCTTTCATGACCACCGGACATCTCAAAGCGCTTTACAGCCAATAAAGTACTTTTGGAGTGTAGTCACTGCTGTAAATTGGGAAACGTGGCAGCCAATTTGCGCACAGCAAGCTCCCACAAACAGCAATGTGATAATGACCAGATAAACTGTTTTGTTATGTTGATTGAGGGATAAATATTGGCCAGAACATCAGGGATAATGCCACTGCTCTTCAAAATAGTGCGATGGGATCTTTTACGTCCACCTGAGAGAGCAGACGGGCCTCGGGTTAACGTCCCATCCAAAGACGGCACCTCCGACAGCACTGGAGTGTCGGCCTAGATTTTTGTGCTCAAGTCCCTGGACTAGGACTTGAACCCACAACCTTCTGACTCAGAGGCGGAAGTGCTTACCAACTGAGTCATGGCCGACACCACAGGCTGGGTCTGTTGGCTACAGTAGTGCAGTGAACTAGCAAAGCAGGGTTTCAATTTCACCGTGCCTAGTCGTGAAGTGAATTCAACAAATCTGGCAGCTTAAGAGCGGCATCAGAAGAAATAACCCCAGAATCTGTCAAGCTGTGGTAAACAACCCAACAATTGACCACTGTCCTCCAGGGCAGGGCACCTGACACCGGGGACGCATCCCCAAGTGTTGTTGCGATCTCAAGTCTCAGGAGTCCAGTTTGAACCCATGACTTTCTGATGCAGCGGCAAGGGCGTTAACCGCTGAGCCACGGCTGAAGCATCGGAAACACTGTGGAAACTCCCTTTAGGGGGTTCTCCCGATCAGGAACCCCAGAATGACGGAAGCCCCAAATAGAGGCGTAAATGGGGATTCGGCCGAAGTTACGGTGGATAGTCGCGTGAACCCCACCACCCCGCCTTTGAGGAATTTCCCGGTTGTAATAGAGCTCCCCCTAATGGACTACTGCTCCACCTCGTGGACTACTGATGTACTGCAACTACTGATGTAAATAATAAAGGATCATGTGGCAAAGTCACATGATGATAGGTTTCTGTGTTAAGAGCCATCTTGTGGAGTCTGTTTGTTACTGATGTAGTAAGAATATATCACACAGTCCCGCCGTAAAGTAATTAGCGTTGGGTCGTGTTCAGACTGTACTCATCAGCGACGATGTACTCAACAGCCTGCCGTAGGGCAGGGACAACACAGGCCAGAGCATTGTAGGATTGATTCCCAGCTGAGCCAGAATGTGGCCAGTAAAAGGAAAGAAAGAACTTGCATTTCTATAGCGCCTTTCATGACCTCGAGATGTCCCAAAATGCCTCACAGCCGGTGACTTATTCCCTGCCAGTGTTGTAATGTAGGAAATGCGGCAGCCAATTTGTGCCCAGTAAGCTCCCACAAACAGCAATGAGATCATGGGCAGACAATCTGTCTTTTTTAGGTGTTGCTTGAGGGATTGATGCTGGCCCCAGGACGCCGGGGAGATGTCCCTGCTCTTCTAGGAGAAGTAGAAATGACCCTCTCACCTGCGAGCCAAGAATCAGCCGTGGTTGCCCACTGAACTCTGTTGGAGTGTCTACCAGTCACTCTTCCCTGGTCAATGGGAAAGATTCAGCAGCCAGAGGTAGGGTTGCCAATCCTTCAGGATTGTTGCGGAGTCTTCAGGAATTAAGAACATAAGAATTAGGAGCAGGAGTAGTCCATAAGGCCCCTCAAGCCTGCTCCACCATTCAATAAGATCATGGCTGATGTTCAACCTCAACTCCACTTTTCCACTCGATCTCCAAAATCCCTCGATTCCCTTCGAGTCCAAAATTCGGCATTGAACATATGAACAAACAAACATACGAACAATGACGGACAGGTAAAGACCATCTGGTACATCGAGCCTGTCCCACACAATTGCAATATCTTGTGTATCACAACATATACACTCCATCACACCCGAATATACTCAACGACTTGAGCATCCACAGCCCTCTGGGGTAGCGAATTCCAGAGATTCACCACCCTCTGAGTGAAGAAACTCCTCCTCATCTCAGTCTTAAAAGGCTGACCCCATATCCTGAGACTATGCCCCTAGTTCTAGACTCTCCAACCAGGAGAAACAACTTCTCAGCATCTACCCTGTCTGTTGTGTATCTGTAAAGCATGCACTCCCATGTTCCGCCACCAGGGAGCTCATCCCCTGAAGTCCCAAGGGATCCCAGCATCCCTTGGGAGCCCTGTATATAAGCCAGCTCCTAAGGCCTGTTCCTCACTCTGGAGTGTCTTATTAAAGACTGAGGTCACTGTTACTTTAACCTCCCTATGTGCAGCCTCATCTGTGTTAGGAACACAATACTGTCAATCCCCCTCAGAATCTTATATGTTTCAGTGAGATCACCTCTCATTCTTCTAAACTCCAGGGAGTATAGGCCCAATCACTACTCAATCTATCCTCAGGAATCATCCAATCGGCTAACGGAGAGTCTACTGGCTGTCCAATCGGTGTGGGAAGGCAGGGTGCCGTGAGGATGGACATGTCGAGCGACCAATGCCGGGAGCGTGGGGGCACGGCGTGGTTGGAGGTGGGAGGTCATGCGCTGTAACCACCCCCGGACTCAGGGTGAAACACTCGTTCCGTGCAGCCATCTGCGGCTCTCTGTTGATTCTGGCCCCGCATTGTAACCAGATCCCAAATTGGCAGAAGATTCCGAAAGGCTTATGCTTGAAGCGCTGTACAGTATCAACAGAGCATCAGACCGTTCAGCCGAAGCTGGGAAAACTTGTCAGACAGGAAACTCTACACACACAGTGTGGCATTACATTATCCCACCAACAAAAGAAATCTGTTGCAAATTGGTTCCCAGTGTTGTCATTAAAATGTCAGGTATTTCAAAGCCGTATGTTATGTTGAAAACCTTCACCCATTGTATGCCTGCATTTTATTTTGAAAGGGTTTCCATCTCTACATTGTGTCCTATTATACACTAATCTCCCAAAATTGTTTTGTACTGACTTTCTGAAGTATATTTTGGCTGTGATTTTATTTGTACATACTGAAGTGTGGAGTTCTGAAGGTGGTTTTACCTGGGCATTGACCCTTCTGTCGGCTGCGTCACAGAGCGTGACCTCCATGCACCAGCTCCCCTCACTTACTTTCCTCCCATATCATGGAATCAGGCGGCACAGAAGGAGGCCAAAGTGGCCTTCGAGCCTGTGCTAGCTCTTTGAAAGAGCTATCCAATTAGTCCCACTCCCCACCCTGCTTGTTCCCCGTAGCCCTGCACATTTTTCCTTTTTAAGTATTTATCCAATTCCCATTTGAAAGTTACTATTGAATCTGCTGCCTCCAGCCTTTCAGGCAGCGTGTTCCAGATCACAACTCGCAGCGTACAGAAAAACTCTTTATCTCCCCCTCTGGTTCTTTTGCCAATTATCTTAAATCTGCATCCTCTGATGACCGACCCTCCTGTCACTGGAAACTCTAATAAGCCCTTCACGATTTTCAACAGCTCTATTAAGTCTCCCCTTTACCTTCTCTGCTCTAAGGAAAACAATCCCAGGTTCTCCAGTCTCACATCCCCCGTGCCATTCTAGTAAATCTCCTCTGCCTTCTCACTAAGGCAAATTATTGACTGATTGTTTTTTGTGGGTCTATGATTCCACCGTTAGGATAAGGAAGCTGGTCCTCGCAACAACTCGACCAAATACAAAAGTGCTGTCTTTTGGATGAGACATTAAACCGAGGCCCCGTCTGCCCTCTCGGGAGGTAGTAAAAGATCCCACGGCACTATTTTGAAGAGCAGGGGAGTTATCCCCGGTGTCCTGGGCCAATATTTATCCCTCAACCAACATCACAAAAAAAAGCATCTGGTCATTTTCTCATTGTTGTTTGTGGGAGCTTGCTGTGCGCAAACTGGCTGCCACGTTTCCCACAGTACAACAGTGACTACACTTCAGAAGTACTTAATTGGCTGTAAAGCGCTTTGAGACGGGCTTAGGTTGTGAAAGGGGGGATAGAAATGCAAGCTCTATCCTCCTTTATGTGACAACTGGCCACATTGATGAAGGGAGGCAAGGAGTCAACGTTGTCGGAAGAATTTAAGGCATTGGTGGAGTATTGTAAGTTTCTACGGCACGATGAGTTAGATGGGTAGAATGGCCTACCTCCTCGTCCTTGTGATCTTTGCAAGAGGAGGAGGAAAGACACTTGGCGGTGTCCGTCATCAAGATATCATGTTGATTGACATGTGTCGTGAAGGAAAGGCCACACCTCCTTGTGCGGTGTAAAAATATAACATTTGACACATAATTGTAACTGAATTAGACTCCAAACAATGTGGGTCTGAAAACCGACCGAGACCAGCTCCCACTGACAAAAGCAAGACATTCCCCATTCTCCTCACATTTCCCTGGAAGATTACAACCATTATGCGTGTAAAAACTATGGAGAAATTGCCTGCAAATTGCTCATCGTACAAGACAGCTCCTCTTATCATCTCTGCACCAATATTCAATTTTGTTCTTTCAAATACTTCCTTCAGAAATGGTAATGGGATTTCTGGACATGTCAAGATTAAACGAGCTGCAGAAACCAGCTTTGCGGCCTCCGACAATGAACCCAACAAGAGCGAAATCAAAGAGTGGGGGGAAGAGGGGAGGTGAAGAAATAATTGTTTCCTTTGGCTTAATTGACCTTTTGTTGCGCAGAACGAGTTAGATTTAAAAAGGACACAATCGCTAACAGATGTGGCTGGGTTCCAAGCAATAAATTGGAACAAATATTTAAGAATACATGAATGCCACATTTACATTTTATAATAAGCTGTTAGCTACAGTCGCTGGAGGAGAGGCTAATTCCGATCACCTTTTTTGGAGAATTCGGTCAAATGGGTTTTACTTTGCGTCCCTTTTAAATTAAATAAATGTGATTGGAGGGATGAACATGCCCCCCCGCCGCCCCCCCCCCAGAAAAAGGGACAGACTTGTTTGGGATTACTGGCCCCCTTTCATAGAATTGCACAGCAAAGGAGGAGGCCAATCGGCCTATCGTGTCTGTGCCGGCTCTTTGAAAGAGCTATCCAATTAGCCCCACTTTCCTCACAGCCCTGCTAATTTTTCCTTTTCAAGTCTTTATCTAATTGCCTTGTGAAAGTCACTATTGAATCTGCTTCTAACACTCTTTCAGGCAGTGCATTTCAGATCATCACAACACACTGCGTAAAACAAAATTCTCCTCATCGTCCCTCTGGTTCCTTTGCCGAATACCTTAAATCTGTGCCCCCTGGTTATCGCCCCCCCCCCCGCCAGTGGAAAGAATTTCTCCTTATTTACCCTATCAGCTGTAGCTCAGTGGGTAGCACTCTCGCCTCTGAGCTGCAGTTCTCCACTTGCTGTCAGGCTCCCAGCTGCAGTGCCCATTTTTTCACGGGTGAGCCGAGACAGAGATGGTCGACCATGGAAGGCATCGCAGCCAGCCTCACCCTGCCTCCAGGCACACCGACTGGGACAGAGGAGGCTGAGGGGAGAACATAAGAACATATAAGAACATAAGAATTATGAGCAGGAGCAGGCCATTCGGCCCCTCGAGCCTGCTCAGCCATTCAACAAGATCGTGGTTGATCTTCTACCTCAACTCCACTTTCCTGCACTATCCCCATATCCCTTGATTCCCTTAATATCCAAAAATCTATCAATCTCTGTCTTGGATAAACTCCACAGCCCTCTGTGGTAGAGAATTCCAAAGATTCACCAACCTCTGAGTAAAGAAGTTTCTCCTCCTTATTGAGGTGTATAAAATTATGAGGGGCCTAGATAGAGTGGATAGGAAGGACCTATTTCCTTTAGCAGAGGGGTCATTAAACAGGGGGCATAGATTTAAAGTAGTTGGTAGAAAGATTAGAGGGTAGTTGAGGAAAAGTTTTTTCACCCAGAGAGTGGTGGGGGTCTGGAACTCACTGCCTGAAAGGGTGGTAGAGGCAGAAACACTCATCACTTTTAAAAAGTACTTGGATATGCACTTGACCTACGAGGCTACGGACCTAGAGCTGGATAGTGGGATTAGTCTGGATGGCTCTTTGTTGGCTGGCACAGACACGATGGTCCAAATGGCTTCCTTCTGTGCTGTAAACTTCAATGATTCTATGGGTGGACTGCAACCAGAAGGCTAAACACTGTTTCGGACCGAACACAAACATGTCACAAATGTAGACCCACAGCTCAGCGGTAAGAATTGATCAGCACTATAGATCTATCATGCATGGCTTGCCTGGTTCTCTGGATTTTACAAGGGCACCACGTACTCAATGAGCTATCTGACACAGGGCACAATTACCTGAGTAAATGAACGGCTGTTTGATCAGGTCAACTGAATTAGAAGTATTTTCCTGTGTCACATGAGATGGAAAGGAAGGGCTCCTGTCGTCTCCATGACACACCCCCTTCTCCCCCACTCAACCCCTTCTCCCCCACACCCTCACTTCTCCCGCATTAACTCCCTTCTCCCCCACACAACCTCTTCCCGTCCACACCCCCGTTTACTCCCAACCCCACCTCCTGCCCCACACACACTTCTCCCTTACAAATCCTCTTCTCCCCCACATGCCCCCTTCTCCCCAACACACCCCCTTATCCCCCACACATACCACTCTCCCCGACACACCCCCTTCTCCCCCCTTCCCAAACCCTTCTCCCCTACACACCCACTTGTCCCCCACATCCCCCTTCTCCCTCACAAACCCCCTTCTCCCTCACACACTCCCTTCTCCCCAACACATCCACTCTGCCCCACACACTAACTTCGCCACCCCAAGACCTCTTCTCTCCCCCACTTCTCCCTGCTCCTTGTACCTCCCCAGAGGGGATCTAGTCTTGACGGAGCTGCGCAAACTGCACTTTAAATGAAAGGTTTTATCAGCAAGTGCAACTCGTGGGACAGGAGGAGACTAACACTGTTCAGAGAAAGTTAGGAATTTTCTGGAAATTTTCTGAGAATTTTCACAGGAGAAGTTAATGAAATATCCTGGAATTCTGTGGAACACCCAATTCCCCTTTCGTTCCCATCAATTTTGAACCATGGGATTAGGACACCTCCCCCTTTAAGGGCACCAAGATGTCAGCATCAAACACAGCCTGGTCATGTACAACAAAAACTTACATTTATATAGCGCATTTAATGCAGCAAGACATCCCAAGGCGCTTAACAAGAGCGATATCGATAAAATATAAATGGATGGAGTATAAAAGTAGGGAAGTCTTGCTACAACTGTGCAGGGCATTGGTGAGACCACACTTGGAGTACTGCGTACCGTGTTGGTCTCCTTATTTAAGGAGGCAGATCAAAGATGGTTCACGAGGTTGATTCCTGAGATGAAGGGGTTATCTTATGAAGAAAAGTTGAGCAGGTTGGGCCAATACTCATTGGAGTTTAGAAGAATGAGAGGTGATCTTATTAAAACGTATAAGATTCCGAGGAGGCCTGACAGGGTAGATGCAGAGAGGATGTTTCCCCTTGTGGGAGAATCTAGAACTAGGGGGCATAGTTTCAGAATAAGGGGTCACACATTTAAAACGGAAATGAGGAGGAATTTCAGAGAGTCGTGAATCTGTCGAATTCTCTACCCCAGAGAGCTGTTGAGGCTGGGTCACTGAATGTATTTAAGGTGGAAATAGACAGATTTTTGAACGATAGGGAAGTCAAGGATTATGAGGCACAGGCAGGGAAGTGGAGTTGAGGCCAAGATCAGATCAGCCATTATGTTATTGAATGGCGGAGCAGGTTTGAGGGGCCAAATGGCCCACTCCTGCTCCTATTTCTTATGTTCTTATGTTCTAAAAACTTTTTCGACACCGAGTCACAAAAGGACAGATGAATGTCAGCTGTGGCTCAGTGGGCAGCACACTTACCTCTGAGTCAGAAGGTTGTGGGTTCAAGTCCCAGGAATTGGAGCACATAAATCTAGGTTGACACTCCAGAGCAGTGCTGAGAGAGTGCTGCACTGTTAGAGGTGCCATCTTTTGGCAGGCTATGTTAGATCTGGTCCTGTGTAATGAGACAGGATTAATAAACAATCTCCTAGTAAAGGATCCCCTTGGAATGAGTGATCATAGCACGATTGAATTCCAAATTCAGATGGAGGGTGAGAAAGTTGGATCTCTAACTAGTATACTAAGCATAAATAAAGGAGACTATGAAGGTATGAGGGCTGAGTTGGCTAAAGTGGACTGGGGAAATAGATTAAAGTGTAGGACGGTTGATGAACAATGGTGTACATTTAAGGAGATATTTCACAACTCTCAAGAAAAATATATTCCAGTGAGGAGGAAAGAGCGTTAGAGAAAAGATAGCCGTCTGTGGCTAACTAAAGAAATAAAGGACGGTATCGAATTAAAAACAAGGGCATACAATGTGGCCAAAACTAGTGGGAGGACAGAAGATTGGGAAGCATTTAAAAGCCAACAAAGAATGACCAAAAAAATGATTAAGAAAGAGAAGATGGACTATGAAAGTAAACTAGCACAAAATATAAAAACAGATGGCAAGAGTTTCTATGCGCATATAAAAAGGAAAAGAGTGGCTAGAGTAAATGTTGGTCCCTTGGAGGATGAGACCGGGGAATTAGTAATGGAGAACATGGAGATGGCAGAAACTCTGAATAAATATTTTGTATCAGTCTTAACGGTAGAGGATACTAATAATATTCCAGCAGTGCATCGTTAGGGGCTATGGGGGGGGAGGAACTTAACACAATCACTAAGGAGGTGGTATTCAGTAAGATAATGCGACTAAAGGTGGATATATCCCCTGGACCTGATGGCTTACATCCGAGGGTCTTAAGAGAAGTGGCGGCAGGGATTGTGGATGCATTGGTTGTAATTTACCAAAATTCCCTGGATTCTGGGGAGGTCTCAGCAGATTGAAAAACTGCAAATGTAACGCCCCTATTTAAAAAAGGAGGCAGTCGAAAAGCGAGAAACTATAGACCAGTTAGCCTAACATCTGTGGTTGGGAAAATGTTGGAGTCCATTATTAAAGAAGCAGTAGCAGGACATTTGGAAAAGCAAAATTCGGTCATTTATGAAGGGGAAGTCATGTTTGACAAAATTGCTAGAATTCTTTGAGGATTTAACGAACAGAGTAGATAATGGGAACCAGTGGATGTGCTGTATTTTTATTTCCAGAAGGCATTTGACAAGGTGCCACATAAAAGGTTACTACTGCACAAGATAAAAGATCACGGCGTTTGGGGTAATATATTAGCATGGATAGAGGATTGGCTAATGAACAGAAAACAGAGAGTAGGGATAAATGGGTCATTCTCGGGTTGGCAATCAGTAACCAGTGGGGTGCCACAGGGATCAGTGCTGGGACCCCAACTTTTACAATCTATATTGATGACTTGGAGGAAGGGACTGAGTGTAACATAGCCAAGTTTGCAGACGATACAAAGATGGGAGGAAAAGCAATGTGTGAGGAGGACACACAAAATCTGCAAAAGGTCATAGACAGGCTAAGTGAGTGGGCAAAAATTTGGCAGATGGAGTATAATGTTGGAAAGTGTGAGGTCATGCACTTTGGCAGAAAAAAATCAAAGAGCAAGTTATTATTTAAATGGAGAAAGATTGCAAAGTGCTGCAGTACCGCGGGATCTGGGGGTATTTGTGCATGAAACACAAAAGATTAGTATGCAGCTACAGCAAGTGATCAGAAAGGCCAATGGAATCTTGGTCTTTATTGCAATGGGGATGGAGTATAAAAGCAGGGAAGTCTTGCTACAGTTGTACAGGGTATTGATGAGGCCACACCTGGAATACTGCGTAAAGTTTGGTTTTCATATTTACGAAAGGATATACTTGCATTGGAGGCAGTTCAGAGAAGGTTCACAAGGTTGATTCCAGAGATGAGGGGGTTGACTTAAGAGGAAATGTTGAGTAGGTTGGGCCTCTACTCTTTGGAATTCAGAAGAATGAGAAGTGATCATATCGAAACGTATAAGATTATGAGGGGGCTTGACAAGGTGTATGCTATACTAGAACTAGAGGGCATAATCTTAGAATAAGGGGCCACCCATTTAGAACTGAGATGAGGAGAAATTTCTTCTCTCAGAGGGTTGTAAATCTGTGGAATTCACTGCATCAGAGAGTTGTGGAAGCCGGGACATTGAATAAATTTAAGACAGAAATAGATAGTTTCTTAAACGATAAGGGAATAAGGGGTTATGGAGAGCGGGCAGGGAAGTGGACCTGAGTCCATGATCGGATCAGCCATGATCGTATTAAATGGCGGAGCAGGCTTGAGGGGCCGTATGGCCTTCTCCTGCTCCGATTTCTTATCTTCTTAAAACACTGCACTTATTTAAGTTATACATCATTTTTCAGTCATGAGCCCAGTCTCCCAACACATTAAGATCTGCCTGAAACAGACGACCATCTTCTAGTTCGAACACTCACACAGATCTTGGTATCATCTGCAAATTTGCAAATTATACCCCAACCTCAAAATCCAGATCATTAATAAAAATAGTAAAAAGCAACGGTCCCAACACTGATCCCTGCAGGACAGGTGACCGGTCTCCAAACAGATCTAAATCCATCTATTTGCCTGTGTCCTGCCAGCCAGTTCTGAATCAAATTCAATATATTTTCACTAATACCAGAGGCTCCAATCTTACAGAGAAACCTCTAACGCGATAATTTGTCAAAAGCTATTTCGAAATCTAAGCAAACAATGTCTACTGGGCTTCCCTCGTCCACCAACTTTGTAACTTCTTCAAAAAAAACAATTAGAGTTTCAAAACATACCATTAGATTTAGGACAGTGCATCATCCTTCATCAAATCTCACCAATGTTCAGAGTTACCACTTGTCCCGCAATATGCAACTTCCCACAACTTCCCACAAGTAAACTCGCAGGCAGCGATGAAGTCGGTTTCTGATTGATACAGATCTCTTTTGTTTAATTCATTCTCGGGACATGGGTATCATTGGCAAGGCCAGCATTTATTGCCCATCCCTAGTTGCCCTTGAGCGGCATTGCTAGGCTACTTCAGAGGGCAGTTAAAAGTCCACCATATTGTTATGGGACTGGAGTCACATATAGGCCCAGATGGGGTGTAATCTATTTTCTTCATGGGTTCTTTGCTTAAGAATTCATAGTAACACATTGCTATTAAAACCTCGTTGGCTTATTAGCAAAGGTTTAACAATCACACTGCACATTACCAGTTCACCCATCATCATCATCATCATAGGCAGTCCCTCGAAATCGAGGAAGACTTGCTACCACTCCAAAAGTAAGTTCTCAGGTGACTGTACAGTCAAATACGGGAATTACAGTCTCTGTCACAGGTGGGACAGACAGTCGTTGAAGGAAAGGGTGGGTGGGGAGCCTGGTTTGCCGCACCCTCCTTCAGCTGCCTACGCTTGCTTTGTGCATGCTCTCGGCGGCGAGACTCGAGGGGCTCAGCGCCCCCACCGAATGCTCTTCCCCCACTTAGGGCGGTCTTTGGCCAGGGACTCCCAGGTGTCAATGAGGATGTTACACTTTATCAAGGAGGCCTTGAGGGTGTCCTGGAAACGTTTCCTCTGCCCACCTGGGGCAAGCTTGCCGTGTAGGAGTTCTGAGTAGAACGCTTGCTTTGGGAGTCTTGTGTCCGGCATGCGGATAATGTGGCCCGCCCAACGGAGCTGGTCGAGTGTGGTCAATGCTTCGATGCTGGGGATGTTGGCCTGATCGAGAACACTTACGTTGGTGCGTCTGTCCTCCCAGGGGATTTGCAGGATCTTGCGGAGGCATTGTTGGTGGTATTTCTCCAGCGATTTGAGGTGTCTACAGTATATGGTCCATGTCTCTGAGCCATACAGGAGGGCGAGTATCACTGCAGCCCTGTAGACCATAAGCTTGGTACCAGATTTGAGGGCCTGATCTTCGAACACTCTCTTCCTCAGGCAGCCGAAGGCTGCGCTGGCGCACTGGAGGCGGTGTTGAACCTTGTCGTCGATGTCTGCCCTTGTTGATAATAGGCTCCCGAGGTATGGAAAGTGGTCCATGTTGTCCAGGGCTGCGTTGTGTATCTTGATGACGGGGGGCAGTGCTATGCGGCGGGGTCAGGTTGGTGGAGGACCTTTGTCTTACGGATGTTTAGAGTCAGGCCCATGCTTTTGTACGCCTCGGTGAAGATGTTGACGATGACCTGGAGTTCAGCCTCTGAATGTGCGCAGACGCAAGCGTCGTCCGCGTATTGTAGCTCAGCCACCAGGCTCACAACCACCTGCCTCATCATGAATCCCCCGAACTCAACTGGCTGGGGTTTTATTGAGTCTTGTGAACATCACGTGACTGGCTAAGCCACTCACAACACACCAGCTCAACAAACCTTTGAGCATCCTCACAGGTGCGAACATTACATTGGGTAAAGACAGCCGATTGCCTTCCCTAAGGGACATGAGTGAACCAGTTAGGTTCTTACGACAATCCAACAGCTTCATGGGCATTTTTACCGATAGGATACTTAAAAAGAAAAACTGAATTCAAATTTTGCAAAGTGCCATAGTGGGAACTGAACTCAGATTCACTAGATTATTCACCCAGGTTTCTGGAGTGCTGTGTGCAGCCAGTGCATTGTGTCAATGTGGCAGGGGCTAAATCACAGCGCGCTGGTATGAGGTTAACAACAAAAACAACTTGCATTTATATAGCGCCTTTAACATAATGAAACATCCCAAGGCACACCACAGGAGTATTATGAGATAAAAAATTTCACACCAAGCCACATACGTAGAAATTAACGCAGGTGACCAAAAGCTTGTTCACAGAAGTAAGTTTTAGGGAGCGTCTTGAAGGAAGAAAGAGAGGTAGAGAGACGGAGAGGTTTAGACAGGGAGTTCCAGAGTTTGAGGCCTAGGCAGCAGAAGGCACGGCCACCAATGATTGAGCGATTATAATCAGGTATGGTCAAGAGGGCAGAATTTAGAGGACGCAGATATCTCGGGGGGGGTTGTGGGGCTGACGAAGGTCACAGAGATAGGGAGGGGCGAGGCCATGAAGAATGTTAAAAACAAGGATGAGAATTTTGAAATTGAGGCGCTGCTTAACTGGGTGCCAATGTAGGTCAGCGAGCACAGGGGTGATGGGTGAGCGGGACTTGGTGCGAGTTAGGACACGGGCAGCCGAGTTTTTGATCACCTCTAGTTTACGTAGGGTAGAATGTGGGAGGCCAGCCAGGAGTGCATTGGAATAGTCAAGTCAAGTTAGTAAGCAGACAGACTACACCTCAAGGTCAGGATTATGCGACCACGAAATAGCTGGAAAGATAAAGAGGTAGCGAGCGAGAAGGATAGAAGCAAAACATCATTCGCAAATACCTTCAGAGAATTATTATTTTGAAGAAAAATAATTCATTTCATTTTCTTTCACCACTGTTTCAGGCGGCTCTTTCAAATCATCTTTTAATGCATTTAAATCCCCTCATTTCTAAAGTAAATGCTCACTAATCACTGTCCCCCAGACTGAAACCAAAAGGACATTATCTTAAAAAGATCCAGAAAACCCAAGGAGATTAGTTCCTTCATAATTTAAGAAAGAAAAAGAGCACTGATGACTTTTTATAATGACATCAGTAATCGGGAGATTCCAGTTAATTCATTTCCGAATATCTCCAAGAATGCCATAATGCCATTATTGACACACAGAGCGGGATGGTATTCTCGCCATTGAGACAGGAACAGGATGAAGCCAGTCAGTTGTTGAAGATTCATTTCCTGGTCAGGCTGGAGCTGTGTGGAAGTTGTGACACCATGATTCCCGGCGGCCAGAATGGCAAGGACTGGAAAATTCTCCCTGTCAATCATGCCTGGTGAAAGTGACTGGGATTTGTGTGATGTAACCATCCTCCACTCACTGCATATTGCTGTTGGAGAAATAACCCAGCTTTTATCGGGAGACTTTGCTGTAGTTTTGGTCATGAGTTTGCTGTAGTTCATAGAGGCTCTGTTTAAATAGACTCTGTAGACTGTTTGCTGTATTTCATAGAGGCTCTTTAAATAGACTCTGTAGACTGTTTGCTATAGTGCGTTGTTTAAGTAGACTCTGTAGATCATTTGCTGGAGTGTGCTGTTTAACTAGACTCTGTAGACTGTTTGCTGGATTGCACTATTTAAATAGACTCTGTAGACTGTTTGCTGTTTAAATAAACACTGTAGACTGATGGCTGTAGTGCGCTGTTTAAATAGACTATGTTTGCCGAGTAAACAGTCTTTGTATGTTGTAAAATAGACTGTTCGCTGTGAGTCCTGCTGTAAGTACCTCCCCCGCCTCCAACTCATTGGCTGACACAGGGGTCACAATAGACACTCTGGTGGTGAAACGCTACTGTTGAGACGAAATGCCACCAAGCTGGGAGAGGGCAGTAATCAGACAGGGATTCCTACCTAGCGACTCCTGCTGAAGGGTGCCTGTGTTTTCACATGGGTACAGTCGTTGTCTCCACAGTTGAATAGTCTGCTGGCATTTACTGTCGAGGTTCACACAAGTACACGTGCCAATTGGGTGAGGGATTGTGTCACGAGTGGCTCACCTCCTGACTCCTCAAAGATCCCTCTACTACCTTAAGGCACAAATCAGGAGTCTGATGGAATACTTGTCCTGATGGGTGCAGCTGCAAAAGCACTCAAGAAGCTCGACACCATCCAGGATCGGCTGCCCAAGCCCCATCTTACATATCATTCCCTCCACCACCGGCGCACCGTGGCTGCAGTGTGTACAAGATGCACTCGCCAAGTCTCCTGTGGCAGCACCTCCCAAACCTACGACCTCCACCACCTAGAAGGACAAGGGCAGCAGGTGCATAGGAACACCACCACCTCCAAATTCCCCTTCCAAGGCACACGCCAGCTTAACTTGGGCATATATTGGCCGTTCCTTCACCTTTGCTGGGTCAAAATCTTGGAACTCCCTCGCTAACAGCACTGTGGGAGCATCTTTACCACACGGGACTGCAGCGGTTCAAGAAGGCGGCTGACCACCACCTTCTCAAGGGCAATTAGGGCTGGACAATAAATGCTGGCCTTGCTAACAATGTCCTGAGAATTAATTAAAAATAAAAACAGCAAGGCTGCTGGTACCGGTCGGGATGTACCCCTGACAGAGGAAGTACCTCCAGGGGAGGGATGGAAGAACTGAATAATTAAAGCCTTCTCAGCGTGGCTTGGCCTGGATGGGCAGAAGCCATCATTATCGATTGCCCTGTGCTCTTGTGCTGTAAAGCCAGTAAGAGCAAGTTGGGCTGGATTTTCAGTTCTGATCATCTTGGGGCGGTAATGGGGGTGGGGCGGTTAAGTTTGCGCCCAGAAACAGTTTGCGCCTCAGTTAGCAAAATTAATCAGCTGGGCCCTGAGTGTGGGGCAGAGTGCTAAGGGAGGCGTTGCACACCTCTCTTGGGGCGCTAGGCCGGCTGAGCATGTGAAAATCCCGAGCTAAACAGCCGGCCCGGGAGCGCTCTGAGAGACGTCTGGAGGGAAAAGGAAACATGAAAAAACACCAAAAACATTCCCAATGCACAGTCCACGCCACCAGAACATAAATCACAAAAAAATAAAAGAAAAAACAATCACACTTACCTGAGGTGGACATTACTTACCACACTGCAGCTGCTACAGCTCAGACTGCCCGCTTTTACACAGGTGGTCCCAGGAGTCGGGCGGGAGCCAAAAACTGAGCCAGTATTGCAACTGGGGGCGTTACACACTGGTTCGCCTCTTCCGGGCGGTACTGCTCGATACCGGCACCGAATGTGCTGGCGGGGCGCTGGAAGCTGGCTGCCCACCCGGAATTGCTTACCGTCGCCATTGCCGCCCTTCTGGGATGCTAACAGGGGCAGCATAAGACCAAAAAATCCAGCCCAAGGCCTTTAGCCATAAAGGGACAAGAAGACTGCAAATTATCATGTGTTTAGCCCAGCCCCTGCCCCTCCAAGGAGAAAGGATTTATCAGGCATCCAGTCATGGAGGCTGTGCGAGCATGTCCTTGGGTTGGCTTGAAGGTCGAACAATCCTCTTATCATAGCCTTCCCCAGCACCCACCACAGACGCACAGACCAAAGATTGTTTGGTTTTGCTTCTGAGAGTATGACCATCCCTCTTTGGCCCAATAAACCGAAACGCCCATCACACAAGCCACACCATGCCTCCATCTGTGCCACACTGAACCAGCTTCCAGGAATCGTGCGTCAACTGGCCAGAGGTGGCTGCACCATCAGCACCTCCCAGGGAAAAGGGAGAAAGAAAGACCTTTCACTGAGATACCTGTTATAGTGTCAGCTGTGGCTCAGTGGGTAGCACTCTTGCCTATGAGTCAAAAGGTTGTGGGTTCAAATCCCATTCCAGAGATTTGAACATAAAAATCTTGGCTAACACTCCCAGTGCAATGCTGAGGGAGTGCTGCACTGTCAGAGGTGCTGTTTTTCAGGTGCAACATTAAACTGAGGCCCTGTCTGCTCTCTCAGGTAGACTTAAAAACTCCCATGGCACTATTTCAAAGAAGAGCAGGGGAGGTGTCCTGGGGCCAATATTTATCCCTCAATCAATGTAACAAAAAAATAGATTATCTGGTCATTATCACAGTGCTATTTGTGAGAGCTCGCTGTGCGCAAATCGGCTGTCGAACGGCGCTATCTAAATCTTTCTTTTTCTTTTTATATCTCTAGCTTTTTCCAGTTCTGATGAAAGTTAATCGACCTGAGACATTAACTCTGTTTCTCTCTGCACAGATGCAGCCTGACCTGCTGAGTGTTTCCAGCATTTTCTGTTTTTATTTCAGATTTCCAGTATCCGCAGTATTTTACTTTTGCATTTATATAGCGTCTTTCACGGCCTCAGAACATTCCAAAGCGCTTTACAACCAACGAAGTACATTTGAAGTGTAGACACTGCTGCAATGTAGAAAATGCAGCAGTCAATTTGCGCGCAGCATGGTCCTACCAACAGCAGTGAGATGATGGCCAAATAATCTGTTTCCTTTTAGTGATGTTGGTGTGGACACAGTGCAGGGGGAGGGGAATAATTCACCTGCACTTCTTCGAAATAGTGCCATGGGATCTTTTACGTCCACCCGAGAGGGAAGATGGGGCCTCGATTTAACCGTACTGCACTGGAGCATCAACCTGGACTTGGTGCTCAAGTCTCTGGAATGAGGATTGAACTCACAACCTTCTGATTAAGAGGTCGGCTGACTGATGGAGCCATGCCCGACACCTGAGAGATGATGGGCCAAAGGTACAGGTGACAGCTGTCTGGTTCTGAAGTGGACAGTCCAGTTTTCTATTGACTGTGGATTATGGAAGCTCTTGCTCAATTTTCACCTCCAGCAAAGCAATTTCAGAACTCAAAGCTAAGGCCAATCTTTGCCCACCTCCGAGCAAAGAGTTGAGGCTACGTCTCACGTATGTTGCACTCGGTTCTGTCTGTTCCACGTTGCTTCTGCACCACAATATTTGAAGGCACAGGCTGTTAGCCGTGGCTTAGTGAGTAGGAATCTCACACCTCTGAGTCAGGAAGTTATGGGTTCGAGCCCCACGCCAGAGACTCAAGCATAAAAATCTAAGTTGACACTCCCAGTGCAGTGCTGAGGGAGTGCTGCACTGTCGGAGGTGCCGTCTTTCGGATGAGACGTTAAACCGAGGCCCCGCCTGCTCTCTCAGGTGAACGTACTGGTACTTCAAAAATATGTAATTGGTTGTAAAGTGGTTTGGGATGTCCTAAAGTAATGAAAGACACTGTAGAAATGCAAGTTCTTTCTTTAATTGGAGTGGAAAGAAGATGGCTTCCAAAGAAACCACATTTCTACGGTATCGCCACGACAACGCATTGCCCTCACACCCACAGAGGCTTCCAGTATAAAACACAAAGTCAGTCTAAACTAAATGGGTCTCTGGTTTCTCAAGCAGCAGTGATGAAATAATAAGGCCAAGATATGGCTTTAGCATTCCATAGACTGTGAGAATTGGATGGGACGGGGTATCGGTGTTATGGTCCTGAGATGAGAGGGTTGTCCTATGAGGAGAGATTGAGTAGATACTCTCTGGTGTTTAGAAGAATGAGAGGTGATCTCATTGAAACATGTAAGATTCTGAGGGGGCTTGACAGGGTAGATACTGAGAGATTGATTCCCCGGGCTGGAGAGTCTAGAACCACGGGCACACTCAGGATAAGGGGTCGGACATTTAAGACTGAGATGAGGAGGAGTTTCTTCACTCAGAGGGTTGTGAATCTTTGAAATTCTCTGCCCCAAAGGGCTGTGGATGCTGCCGTTACGTATATTCAAGGACTCTCGGGGAATCAAGGGATATGGGGATCGGTGGGAAAGTGTTGAGGTCAATGATCAGCCATGATCTTATTGAATGGTGGAGCAGGCTCGAGGAGCCGTATGGCCTACTCCTGCTCCTATTTCTCATGTTCTTATAGTCCTGTCCATACACAGGATATTAGAGCAAGAAATCTTCATCCTTACTAACTGGGGTAGGGAGGGGAGAGGGGTGAGGGTGTGGGGGCACAGGTAAGTAACACGGCCCTCAGATTCCACGCTTCTCTCACACTGAGAGACATCTGTCTCCCACTGAACACTGACTCGTTGCCTCAAAAATTGTTTGTTGGAATTTCAACTAACTCAAATTAAAATAGAATCATAGAAATATACAGCATGGAAGGAGGCCATTTCGGCCCATCGTGTCCGTGCCGGCCGACAAAGAGCTTTCCAGCCTAATCCCACTTTCCAGCTCTCAGTACGTAGCCCTGTAGGTTACAGCACTTCAAGTGCATATCCAAGTACTTTTTAAATGTGGTGAGGGTTTCTGCCTCTACCACCCTTTCAGGCAGTGAGTTCCAGAATCCACAAACCTCTGGGTAAAAACATTTCCTCTCAAATCCCCTCTAAACCTCCTACCGATTACTTTAATTCTGTGTCCCCTGGTTGTTGACCCCTCTGCTCAGGGAACTAGGTCTGTCCTATCCACTCTATCTAGGCCCCTCATAATTTTACACACCTCAATAAGATCTCCACTCAACCTCCTCTGTTCCAAAGAAAACAAACCCAGCCTATCTAATTTTTCCTCATACCTAAAATTCTCCAATCCAGGCAACATCCTTGTAAATCTTCTCTGTACCCTCTCCTGTGCAATTACATCTTTCCTGTAATGTGGTGACCAGAACTACACGCAGTACTCCAGCTATGGCCTAACTAATGTTTTATACTGTTCAAGCATAAATTGTTTTACTATCCTGCACTAGTACCGCATTCAAACATGGCACAAGACAAGAGTCAGCCTCCCTCTGAAGTGTTCAGAAGCATAACATCTGGTCTGCACTTGGTTCTCTCTTATGCTTCTCACCGCAGCGTTTGATATATTAAAAAAAACTTTTTTTCTTCGAAGAGATTTTAAAATAAGATGTAACGTTATTCAGTCCGCTTTTCTTCACACGCCAGATCCCGCTGGCCCTGACTGCTCCTAGACAGTCAACTGTGGCTTAGTGGGCAGCACCCTTGCCTCTGCATCACAAGGTTGCTGGTTCAAATCCCACTCCAGGAGCTTGAGCACATAAAAAAATCGAGGCTGATACTCCCAGTGCAGTGCTGAGGGAGCGCTGCACTGTTGGAGATGCCGTTTTTCGGATGAGACTTTAAACCGAGGCCCCATCTGCTCTCTCAGGTGGACGTAAAAGATCCCATGGCACTATTTTGAAGAAGAGCAGGGGAGTTATTCCCGGTGTCCTGGGAAATATTTATCCCTCAATCAACATCACTATAACAGATTATCTGGTCATTATCTTGTTGCTGTTTGTGGGAGCTCGCTGTTCGCAAACTGGCTGCTGCATTTCCCACATTACAACAGTATTTCATTGGCTGTAAAGCGCTTTGAGACATCTGGTGTTCATGAAAGGCGCTATATAATTGCAATTTGTTGTGGTTGACACTGGACGCCTGATATTGGCCAGCGTTCCGTTCCCCCGAGTGCTGACATCCCTCACCTCAGCGAGCACAAACATTTCGCCGAAGGAACTATCTGTTGCGAACTCTCCTGTTCATTTCACTGCCTCAACTCTGAGCCAGCGGCTGGTGTGTGAGTAGGAAGCTGCTGCTGTGCAGCAGATCCATACTTGAGGAAGATCATCCATTCTCCTGGGATATTAAGAGACTCATGCATTTAGTGTTTTATCTAATTTTCCATCAGATTACAGTAGGAGGACTATCCGTCAAACACTATTGTCTGTCTCTGTAAACAGTTAAAGGAGATTTCAGCTCGTTACAACATCATCACAATGGAGCGAGGAATAAGGGACGACACTGCTTCAATCTGATTATTGCACAAAACATGAATTTGATAAGGCCAGCATGTTTAAAGAATGAGGTGCTTATCTGCCGCGTTCTATCACCTCTGCCAAAACTTTACAAAGCAAACCCTTCACAATCGCGTGGCAGTCAAAGTATGTACCCGACAAATGACCATTTCTGCTAAATGAGTGTTTTATCTGATCAAAGGAGTGAATTACATGGAGCCTGCAGCACAGAAACAGGCCGATCGGCCCAACTGTCAGCCGTAGCACAATGCATCCTTGCCTCTGAGTCAGAAGGACTCCCTTGCCCCTGAGTCACACTCCAGCGACTTGAGCACAAAGATCTAGGCTGACACTCCCAGTGCAGTACTAAGCGAGCGCTGCACTGTCAGAGGTGCCGTCTTTTGAATGAGACGTTAAATCGTGGCTCAAGGCCTCTCCAACTGAGTGTCTCCCGGTGCTGCCCCACATTGCCCCACCTGCCATTCGCCGTGATGCCACCGTGCTCCGTGAGATGGGAACAACCAGCAGCAACACCGACCTTCCCATTCACCAAGACTTGAATAACCCACCACCAAAGCGCTTAAAATTGTGCCGGCCAATCTGGGAAACAGTAGCCAATGTTTAAGCAGCTGGTATCAACCCATTATCAGGATGGATGGAATCGTGAGACGCATGCAACATAAAGGCGATGGCTGCGAAGCCAGGTCGCTGATTGCAGTCCGGGCAGGCACAGAAGAAAGGGCGAAGGAGCGGCAAAAGTTTGTAGAAGGAAGTGACTGGGGCCCAGGAGAGGCGTGAGTCTGCGGCCCAGAAGAGGCGAGGGCCCAGGGGCAGCACTGGCCAGCCCACACTGCGACTAGGTCCGTGCAGCAGAGATGGTCTCCAGTCTTCTTGGGTAATCCTTGCCACTGGACCAAGACCTAGCTCTGTCAAGCCCGTGTGATGGCTGGTGTGCAACGGTCACCACACATTAAAAAAATCCACGCACAGGCATCTTCCACCCTTCAGGATGTAGTTCGGGATCTGGAATATTAGGTCTTTCATTGAAACAACTGTGAACTCATTCCTTTTTGGCTTGGAAGCAAGTCATCCTCGATACGAGGGACTGCCTATGATGATGATAAATTGTTGCCCCGAATGCTCTCTCAGGTGAATGTAGAAGATCCCATGGCCACTATTTCGAAGAAGAGCAGGGGAGTCACCCCCAGTGCCCGGGCCAATATTTATCCCTCAATTAACATCACTAAAAAACAGAATTATCTGGTCACTGTCGCATTGCTGTTTGTGGGAGCTTGCTGTGCGCAAATTGGCTCTTGGTTAAGCAACAGCTCAATTTTAAAATTGTCATCTGTGTTTTCAAATTCCTCCATGGCCTCATCCCTTCTCCATAGCTCTGTAATCTCCTCCGGCCTTACAACCCTCCGAGATCTCTGCTCTCCTTCAATTCTGGCCTGTTGAGCATCCCTGATAATAATCGCAATGGCGGCCGTGCGTTCAGCTGCTTGGGCCCTGAGCTCTGGAATTCCCTCCCTAAACCGCTCCGCCTCTCCATTTTTCCTCCTTTAAGATGCTCCTAAAAACCTCCCTCTTTGATCTGCCCTAATACCTTGAGCAGCAGCAACTACAGTCCTGCCTGCCCTTAGATTTCTTACTTGCTGGTGTGTTCCGTTTGGTTGTTGCGAGCCTGGAGATGTGGAAGGGGCTGGTTCTTTGCGCTGATTCCTGACTGGCAGACAAATCCTAAATCACAACACCAAGATGGCTTAGTGTCCACAACGTGAGACACCTGCAAAATAACTGAAAGGTGGGTTCAAACTTGGCTTTGTAACTCCCCAGACTCCAGTGGTGACCTGTGTGACCCATGAAGACCGAAAGCTCAGACACTTCTGGCTTAGCTGACTCCATTATATAAGAATGCGTCACGCTAATCTGGAACGCTCTACCTGAAAGGGTGGTGGAATCAGATTCCATGGGAACTTCCAAATGGCAATTGGACACGTGCTTGAAGAGGATTGATGTGCAGGGTCACGGGGAAAAGGCTGGGATGTGGGACTAAATGGGAACAGCTCCTTCAAAGAGCCGGCGCCGGCATGAGGGGCCGAGTGGCCTCCAGCTGTGCTGTAAGATTTTATGATTTAAGGAGATTGGCAAGAGAACCATGACGAAACAATTTTTTGCACAGCGAGTTCTTACAATTTGGAATGTTGCTGCCTGAACGGGCGGTGGAAGCAGAGTCAATGGTAAGTTTCAAAAAGGGAAGTTGGATAAAGACTTGAAGGGGAAAAATCAGCAGGGCAATGGGGAAAGAGCAGGGGAAGTGGGATTAATCAGCAGCTCTTGCAAAGAGTTGGTACAGGCACAATGGGCCGAAAGGCCTCCTTCTGTGCTAGAAGATTATATGATAATGATGTGCTTTTAGCCGAGTCTCAATGCTGCGGCTGCCGACACATTCGCACACTAAGTTTAATGCTTTCGGCTCGGCCTATATTCCCGAGAGTTTAGAAGAATGAGAGGTGATCTGATTAAAACATATGGGGCTAGATTTTCCACTTTTTTTGCATCGATACCGCCCACTTAATGTCCATTTTAACACTGAGATGAGGTATAACATCCATATATATGACTATTTAGGCACAAAATGGAAATTAACGCCCATGTATCGATTACTTATTGCCCAGCGTAACTTTCAGCATGTACTTAACGCCGAGAAATAGTAATACTGCCTGTCCACTTTTTTTTGGCGTAAAGATCAGAATTGGTGAAACTAACTCCCAAAATATCGCTGAGCGTTACTTTCAGCACCTCGCACACATATCGCCGAAAATAATTATCGCCGAAAAAACCGCTGTGAAAATGTTGCTCTCACCTGAATATCAATGGCGGTATGGACGCCATTTTGTAAATCGCAGGTCGCTTCATTTAAAAGGCTGCTTCAATTTCTGGGGAGTTTTGAGGTACTCTGGAGTTCTTTTAAGGTGATTTAAACATCTGAACAAACATCTTATCATACTGTGGATGATTGGAATTTAATTTAGGTACCTTAGTGGGAAAAATTATTGTTTGTGAACAATAGGTATAATACTGATAGTTATTGTAATGGGGCCTGTCATTTCTCAGCCTGACTTGTTGACTCTGCACATGCTGCAGACTAGAGATGGCCAAAGGTATATTCAAAAGCATTATGTGGTCAATCTAAGACGTGCCAGACTGCTGAGGAGGACGAGACCTTACACCCCACGCACTTACAGGGAGAAGGGGTCTTACCTGAAATTGTTCGATAACATGTGCCTTAGGAGACTGCGCTTCCACAAAGAGGTTATCAGTGAGATATGCCAGCTCATCAGGGGAGATCTGCAGCCTGTCAGCACCATCAGGACCGCACTGTCTGTCGAGGTCAAGGTCACTGCAGCACTTTCGTTCTACGTGTCGGGTTCCTTTCAGGCCTCAGCTGGCGACATTCACGCTATATCTCAGCATGCCACACATTGCTGCATTCGACAGGTCAATGAAGCCCTTTACGCATGCAGGATGGACTTTATAAGCTTCCCTATGACCAGGGAGACACAGACTGAGAGGGCTCTAGGATTCGACCAAATTGTTAACTTCCCCAAGGTGCAGGGAGCAATAGACTGTACGCACATCGCCATGCAGGCATTTTTTTAGGATGCAGAGGTTTTTCGGAACCGAAAGGGATTCCACTCCCTGAATGTGCAACTTATTGTCGACCACCAGCAAATTATTATGGCAGTGAATACCAAATTTCCGGGCAGCATCCATGATGCTCAGATCCTGCGTGAGAACACTGTATCTGACATGTTTACCAGTCAGCCACAAGGTCAATGTTGATGCTTGGTGACAAAGGATATGGCCTCGCCAACTGGCTGATGACCTCCCTGCGCAACACCCAGACAGAAGCCGAGAAGCAATGCAATGAGAAGCACAGAGCCACACGCAATATCGTTGAGAAAACCATTGGAGTGCTTAAGCAGCGCTTTAGATGCCTGGACCACTCAGGAGGCAAGCTACCCTGAGCAGGTAGCTCAATTCGTGGTGATGTGCTCCATGCTGCACAACTTGCCTATCAGGAGGGGACAAGAATTGCCAGAAGGGATTGCCAGTCGACCTCAGAAGAAAGAGGAAAAGGAGGACGAGGAGGTGGTCGCTGACCTCGGGCTAGACAATCAGGCTGACGCTGAAACCATGCCCCCGCCCCCCTGTAGACCGCGTGAAAAGGCCTGCGGAGGCTACATAGCTGCAAGACTTTTATGTCAGCAGCTCATAAATGAGCGCTTTGCTTGAAATAACATTGCTGGTATTTACAAAGCTGCAACACTGCTCTGTCTGCAGCTCATACATCAATAGCGTGCATCACCTTGGTGACAGTTAAAGTTTAAGTATAAAAAACACCCCACCCCACCCCCCAACAAATTTATAACATTTAGATCAAATGGTCAACATTTCCAACAACACAGAACACAAATGCAAACCAACAAGATAGCCCCCTCCCCCCAAACCTCCCAACAAAATAGCACCAACAACATAAAAATATGACCAAGATAACACCTGTAACCATGCACCTCACTTTCCTTCCTCCCCCCCCCACCCCGCCCCACGCTTCTCCTCCCCACCTCTCCCCCTTCCCCTTTCCCTTCTGACTCCAAGCCGCCTGGCCGCGGAGTTCCTCAGGTGCTGGTTCATTGGCGGGGATGACAGCAGAACCGCTGCTTGGACGATACGGGAGAGGACGGTCCCAATCCTCCGAGCCCAGAAGCAAGATCTTCCTCCTGGCTGTTCTGTGTCGTTGGCAATAGGATTGCGGCACCTTGCGGTGCAGTGCTGCACTCCGGGACCACTGGAAGGCCTCTGCCACCAGTGTTTCTGGCTATCACCTCCAGGGTCTCCGCCATCCTCGGCACGTACTCTATCATGGTGGCGGACATGCTGGTCAACTGTTGGGATATGCCCCCCATTGTCTGGAGGATCTGCTGACCTATGTCAACACTCCTCCTGGACAAGTGTACCATGTACCCGCTCAGATCTGCAGCTCGTGGAGCAGACCTGCCGCGTCGAACCAACCTCCGCTTGGTCGCCGCCGTCCTGGAGACACCTCGGGTGCCCTGTGGCAAGGTGCTTGGGCCCGGTATCTCCACGGTGGAGGTAGGAATGGCCACAGGAGCACTAGGAGCTCCTCAGCACCAGATGTAGGATTGTCCGGCGAGTCCGGCCCCGCGCCCACCTTCTAGGCTCGGTGGTCTTGCCTGGGGCCGTGCTGCTGGCTGAGCTGTAAAACATAAATGAGGTTATTAGAGGAGGAGGGGGTGCTAGGGTCACAAGGTGATTCCAGCGCTACACACAGCATATGCACGACAAAAGCACCACCGCTATCAAAATCATCACAGACATCACATTGCATAACCATCAACACATTCTGCATTGCAATGATTCTCATGAGGCTATCATTTTTTAGAGAACATTTTTATGATTTATCTATCATATATTATTGGACAGATATGAGTGGGTGTGGCATCTATTGAATTTACATCACACAATGGTGTATACTTTACTCACGTGGTTTCACATCAGGTTCTGCTGCTACTTGCGTGGCCGGCCGGGGGTTGCTCCCCACTAGTGCCAGCACCCGCTCCTCAATGTCGGTGAGGTCGCTGATGACTGGTGACCCGCCACCCGTTCGCCTCTGCTCGGCCCTATTCCTCGAAAGCTTCTTCTATAAAAGGTAACACCAGCACGACATGGCATGAGACCATTGCATGAGATCATTGCTAGATACTGTCACAGAGACTGATACAACACATAACCAACAGATGTAATCATGATTATTATGCAAATTATCATTCTTTACGTAAAGATGTACACCGTGAACGCAGGCTTTGAGTAAAACATTCCCGGTATAAGTGCAAGACATCACATCTGACTTTAATCACTCATTACACTTACAATTCAAATTATATAAATATCTAAGTACATGTAAATAAATGTAATACTTACTCTGGCGGATCCAACAAGCTCGTTCCAGCGCTTGCGGCATTGGTTGCCCTTACGCACCTCGGCTATATCAGCCCATATCTGGTAGATCTTTGGGGTGGACTTCCCAAGCCCACCGTGGGTCAATTGACCCCAGCGTGACCCGACCTCCTGCAGCAGGGAGGCATTTGCCTCGTCCGAGAATCTCTTCGCTCGTTTCCTTCCTCCCAATTGTTCCTCTCCCACCTCACTGCTTTCGCCAGTGTCAGTCTCCACAGCGTGCTGTGTCTCCTCCTCCATCCCATCCATTGCAACAAAACATTTCCCCCAAAAACTCGGTGGAAACAACATTATTTGTTCTCTAAATTCTTTTTGATGTTGGAAAATTTCCCTCCTACTGCCCAAAACAGCCAAACAAGCACACACCACACCCACACATGCTTTCAGTTCCTCTCTGCTCCCCCCCTCTCTCTCTCTCCTCTTCTGTGCATGTAGTGATGACCCCTGATCTCCTGAAACGCGGGAACCGTTGCTATGGATGCTGACACTTTATGGCAGAAGGTCAAAAATTTTAACGCTAACGCCCATTTCAGATCGCTCACGGTAATGCCCATTTTATAAAATGGAAAGTTGGGTTTTGAAAATGGGTGATAATCTGGCAATCTCAAAACCCATATTTACCGCCAATGCTGGAAATAACACCCATTTTTGACCGATCTGCACAAAAGTGGAAAGTCTAGTCCATGCATTTTTTAAGGGGCTTGACAGGGTTAATGCTGAGAAAATGTTTCTCCTGGATGGGGAGTGTCGAACTAGTCTCAGAATAAGGGATTGGCCATTTAGGACTGAAATGAGGAGAAATTTCTTCTCTCAGAGGGTGGTGAATCTTTGGAATTCTCTACCTCAGAGGGCTGTGGAGGCTCAGTCATTGAGGAGATTCAAAACAGGGGTCGATAAATTCTTGGGAAGTAAGGGAATTATGGGATATGGGGATAGTGTGGGAAGGTGGAGTTGAGGTAGAAGATCAGCCATGATCTCGCTGAATAGCGGAGCAGGCTCGAGGGGCCAAATGGCCGACTCCTGCTCCTAGTTCTTATGTTCCTGTGTAAATGGTAGGGCTATTTTGTTGTATTCATTGCGTTTGAGCCAAAATCAAATGGTGAGCAACACAGACCCCCAGTATTTTACACAATACATACACCAGTGTTTTACACAACAATCCAGCTCCCAGTTTGACCTGCTCGTTTTAGGATGAGGCCAATAAATGGAACTAAATAAGAAGCACGATATAGAATTACATAGAATCTAGAGCAAAGAAACAGCCCAATCAGTCCAACTGCTCTATGGCCATTGTTTGCACCCAACATTCAAGGCCCAAGCATATTTTTGTCTCCCTCCTTCTTCGCTCCCAGACCCATGGTTCTCTGCTGGCTATTGGCTGGTTATTTTGAGAGTCTGCTTTACATTTCAGCAATACCCTCAGGCAGCCGGTGCGAGAACAGGACAGTCCAGCCTGGCGACTGCTCAGCCCAGTCTGGCTGACTCATCCAGCAGCACAGTTCCTTGGGCCCCAGCTGCAGTCTTACACCTCAAGCCTCAGGTGTGAAGCCCAGATCATGAGTGCGCCTCAGAGCCGAGTCCAATCCTTTTTCTCGCCGATTTTCAGCAGCCCACCGCCCACTCCCGCCGACATTCCTCCTGAAGATCCGCCCAGTGCCACTGTTGGAGGTGGTCTGGAGCGGGCGGGAGGGGAGATCCGGCGGGAATCACCCGCTGACATCAGCGGACGGCTGAGTGGTGCAACTGAGCTCCCGCCTGCCGAGCTCCCAGATTCCTGTCGACGGGAGTCGGTGTGAGTCAGCGGCAGAACGGGGATGGGCCGCTGGCTGGAGGCGGGTCTGTTCCCGACGGTAAGTCTGAAGAACCTGAAAAAAAGGGTAAGTGAACATTTTTTTTTTTAAATTTCAACAGCGACTTACCTGGATGGGGTCCCCTGAAGATCTTCGGATAGTTTTTGTATTTTTTATTTGTGAGTTTTTTTTTTCAGGTCTTCGACCCCTCTGTGGGCCTGACTCCATCCTCGGCGGCACTTGGGCGGCAAACGCATCTGCCGCCGAGAATGAGGGCTGCTGCCAAGATTGGCAGCGTATGTCTTCCATTTGCCATCCACTGACCTTGGAGGGACCTCGGCGATGAATATCCCACCCAAAGTACCGTCCAGTACCTCGGCGGCATTCGGAGGCACTTTGAGTGGCACTTGGATGGGCAGAGGCCTTGATCAAAATAGGCCCCGAGGAGTGGCAAACCAGGATTATTTTTTTCCCTCCAGTAATGTATTTGCTTTATGGGTTCTATGCTTAAGAATTCAGAGAAACACATTGCTATTAAGAACTAGTTGGTTTATTAAGAAAGGTTTAACAATCACACTACACATTACCAGTTCATCCGCCAGGCTCACAACTGCATACCTCATCCTGGATGACCTAGACCCAACCGACTGGGGTTTTATTGAGTCTTGTGAACATCACGTACTGGCTAAGCCACTCACAATGCAACAGCTCCACAACCCTGTGAGCATCCTCACAGTTGCATACATTACACCTCCTGAAATAATGAACCTAATGCTACTCATCCAACTCAGTGTTTGTACCATTCATTAAACCATTGGCGGGCTAGTTTTCAATCTGATTATCCAACGGCCAAAACACTCCACATAAAGACAGACTTGCATTTATATAGCGTCTTTTACGGACACATGACATCTCAGAGAGCTTTACAACCAATACTTTTTGAAGTGCAGTCACTGTAGTGTAGAAAATGTGGCAGCCAATTGGCGCACAGAAAGGTTCCACAAACAGCAATGTGATAATGACCAAATTCAATGGAGGGTTTTTGGCCGTACACAGGGGATGACTTCCCTGCTCTTCTTCAAAATATTGCCATGAGATTTTTTACGTCCACCTGAGAGAGCAGATGGGGCCTCGGTTTAATGTCTCATCCGAAAGACGGCACCCCCAACAGTGCAGTGCTCCCTCAGCACTGCACATAGAGTGTCACTCTAGATTATGTGCTCAAGTCTCTGGATTTGAACCTAAAATCTTCTGGTGTGAGAGAGAGCGTGCTACCCACTGAGCCACAGCTGACACCTGAAAACACTAGGCAATAATCTTTCAAACTTCACACAGGCACGAGTGTGTGTCTGCCGAGCTCTGCTTCCCTCCAGGCTGGTGAGTGCGAGTGATGGAGACCGGCTGAAACAGCAGCTCTGTTCTCGGGAAGAGCTGAGGTGTGATAATTAGAGAACATGTCAAGCAGACAATGGGTGTCGGCAAGTCCGTCCATGTGGGTGTCCAGGGCGGGGAATGTATAGTGCTCAACCATGTGCAGTCTTTCATTTCCTAACCGCAATGCTATAAATAATGCAGGTGTGGAGTCTTTGTCATTAAACAAAAGATAACTCAAGTGTCATTTTAAAGGAGGGTCGTTGCCCAGCGACAGCTTGCTGACTCTTCACCAGGGTCATCTTTCAGTCAACACGTCACTCGTTTCACTCCCGGAACTTGTAACAGAAAAATATTTCTTGTTCTTTTAAATTCTGAAAGGTGCTGACTCACACTAAGGTGCAGGTCACACTAACATACAGGTTACACTGGGGTACAGGTCACACTGGGCTACAGGTCACATTGGGGTACAGGTCACACTGGGTACAGGTCACACTGGGGTACAGGTCACATTGGGCCTAAGGTCACACTGGGGTACAGGTCACATTAGGGTACAGGTCACACTGGGCTACATGTCACACTGGGGTACAGGTCACACTGGGCTACAAGTCACACTGGGGTACAGGGCACACTGGAGTACAGGTCACACTGGGTACAGGTCACACTGGGGTACAGGTCACATAGGGGTACAGGTCACACTGGGCTACAGGTCACACTGGGGTACAGGGCACACTGGGCCTAAGGTCACACTGGGGTACAGGTCACATTGGGGTACAGGTCACATTGGGGTACAGGTCACACTGGGGTACAGGTCACATTGGGGTACAGGTCACACTGGGTTACAGGTCACACTGGGGTACAAGTCACATTGGGGTGCAGGTCATACTGGGGTACAGGTTACACTGGCTGCAGGTCACACTGGGGTACAGGGCATACTGAGCCTAAAGTCACACTGGGGTACAGGTCACAATGGGGTACAGGTCACACTGGGATACAGGGCACATTGGGGTACAGGTCAAGTTGGGGTACAGGTCACACTGGGGTACAGGGCACACTGGGGTACAGGTCAAATTGAGGTACAGGTCACACTGGGATATAGGTCACACTGGGATATAGGTCACACTGGGGTACAGTTCACACTGTGGTACAGTTCACACTGGGGTACAGGTCAAATTGGGGTATAGGTCGCACGAGGATACGGTTTCACAACAACAACAACTTGTATTTATATAGCATCTTTAACGTAGTGAAATGTCTCAAGGCGATTCACAGGAGTATTGTGAAATAAAGAGGTCGAAATTGCCCACTTCTCGAAGGCCCTTGGCCGCTTGAAAGTGGCGGCCACGGAGCAGTGCGGACTGGCCATCAAGTCACCGTAGAGGGGCCGCCATTTTGGATATTATTCTTCTTTACTTTTGGAGCGGTATAAGGGACCGCTCCGCCTGTTTTCCCGCCGCGCCGTGCATGCGCCGATCCCTTACTGACTCTTTCCGAAATTGCCCTGCAGGAAATTGCCCTATTCTTAAATTGCTCCGACAGCTTTTTCTGTGTCTTGGCGCGGTCGCCCTTAAAGGGGAGGTGGTGCTGCCGGCGACTCCATGTTATTTTTTTTTGTTGGCAATTATGCCCGCGGGTTCTGCTGTGCAGCCAACAGGCACCCCCCTGTCTCTTGGGTGCCAGGCGCTGGCCCGGCTGAAACCTCTCTGGTGATCCAGTGTTTGCCACTGAGGTGGCTACAGAGTTTGCAGCGGCCTCCCCTTTAACTGAGGGGGAGAGTCGTTGTGACGCTTCAGCGGCACTGATGACTTGGACCATCGGCCACTCCAACCCGCTCTCACTTCTGCCCCTTTCCCCACACTAACACCGCTCTCACTTCTGCCCCTTTCCCCACACTAACACCGCTCTCACTTCTGCCCCTTTCCCCACACTAACACCGCTCTCACTTCTGCCCCTTTCCCCACTCCAACCCGCTCTCACTTCTGCCCCTTTCCCCACACTAACACCGCTCTCACTTCTGCCCCTTTCCCCACACTAACACCGCTCTCACTTCTGCCCCTTTCCCCACACTAACACCGCTCTCACTTCTGCCCCTTTCCCCACTCCAACCCGCTCTCACTTCTGCCCCTTTCCCCACACTAACACCGCTCTCACTTCTGCCCCTTTCCCCACTCCAACCCGCTCTCACTTCTGCCCCTTTCCCCACACTAACACCGCTCTCACTTCTGCCCCTTTCCCCACACTAACACCGCTCTCACTTCTGCCCCTTTCCCCACACTAACACCACTCTCACTTCTGCCCCTTTCCCCACACTAACACCGCTCTCACTTCTGCCCTTTCCCCACACTAACACCGCTCTCACTTCTGCCCCTTTCCCCACTCCAACCCGCTCTCACTTCTGCCCCTTTCCCCACTCCAACCCGCTCTCACTTCTGCCCCTTTCCCCACTCCAACGCGCTCTCACTTCTGCCCCTTTCCCCACACTAACACCGCTCTCACTTCTGCCCCTTTCCCCACTCCAACCCGCTCTCACTTCTGCCCCTTTCCCCACACTAACACCGCTCTCACTTCTGCCCCTTTCCCCACTCCAACGCGCTCTCACTTCTGCCCCTTTCCCCACTCCAACCCGCTCTCACTTCTGCCCCTTTCCCCACACTAACACCACTCTCACTTCTGCCCCTTTCCCCACACTAACACCGCTCTCACTTCTGCCCCTTTCCCCACACTAACACCACTCTCACTTCTGCCCCTTTCCCCACACTAACACCGCTCTCACTTCTGCCCCTTTCCCCACACTAACACCACTCTCACTTCTGCCCCTTTCCCCACACTAACACCGCTCTCACTTCTGTCCCTTTCCCCACTCCAACCCGCTCTCACTTCTGCCCCTTTCCCCACTCCAACCCGCTCTCACTTCTAGCCCTTTCCCCACTCCAACCCGCTCTCACTTCTGCCCCTTTCCCCACACTAACACCGCTCTGACCGGAAACATCCTCCAAAAAGCTGAATTTCTCCGGATTGTCTGCCCCATGCATTGGGGCGTACGGAACACTTCAAGAGCGGTAGGCGTGACCCGTTTCGGGCGGAGTGCAATTTCGGCCCCAAAGATTTTGAGACCAAGCCCCATAAGTAGAAATTAACACAGGTGACCAAAAGCTTGGTCAAAGAGGTAGGTTTTAAGGAGCGAATTGAAGAAGGAAAGAGAGGTGTAGGCAGGGAGTTCCAGAGCTTTGGGCCTAGGCAACAAAAGGCACAGCCACCAATGGTTGAGTGATTATAATCAGGGATGTTCAAGAGGGCAGAATTAGAGGAGCGCAGATATTCCGGAGGAGTTGCAGGGCTGGAGGAGATTACAGAGACAGGGAGGGGAATGGAACTAGGATATGGTTCCACACTAGGATATGGTTCCACAGGCCACGTCTCTCTGCCAGCCAGTGGCCATTCCTCACCTGTAGGCCTATTCAACTACATGGCACATCATAACCTCTGAAATCCAACAGCAGTCATGTGCAGTGATGGAAGGCAGGGCTCTGAGGTTGGTGCTCCCCACCCCGACCCACAGCTCAGCCTTCCCGTGGCCAACTGTGTCGGCTCCGCCCCTGCCTCACTATAGCTGGGCTCGGGCCGAAGATCAGAAGCTGGGGCGGGTCTGCTCTATGCAGCTCAGTTCCACAACGGGACAGTCCTTTTTTAAAAAAAATGTTTTATTGCCGTCATGTGTTCGATGGTTCTGCGCTCGGTGTCTAGAATTCCTTGGACAGGATAGCGTAGGGACAGATTTAGGAAGTGCAGCCTGCTTTGCAAGCTAATTGCATGGTGGTTGTGGGTGACATTCAAACGCAGTTGAGATGCCAACATTCTGATAGCAGAAACAGAAACACAATGTGCCGAGATATGTTTATCTGAAAGGAAACCAATTTCTTTCACCATCGACTGAGTCATTCAAGCCCTGGTGTGTGGCTTTGTTCACTGCAGAGGCCTTTGAACCACAGCGTTGATTTTCCGATCATGGGACCACCTTTACGAATGGAAATCGCCCCCAACTTTCAGTCGTCAGCTCATCGTCATAACTATGTTAACTCTGTGGAGAGAGAACCGTTAACCTTGTTTCTCTCTCAACACAGATGCAGCCTGACCCACTGAGTATTTCCAGCATTTTCTGTTCCATTCAGACCGTAAGCGTGACCCCGAGCTTCCAGTCGCCTGTCACTTTAATTCTCCACTCCACTCACACTCTGACCTCTTCTTCCTCAGCCCCTTACACTGTTCCAATGGAGCTCAACGTAAGCTCGAGGAACAGCACCTCATCTTAGTTAGGCACTTTGCAGCCTTCATAGAATCACAGAAATTTACAGCATAGAAGAAGGCCATTTCGGCCCATCGTGTCCGCGCCGGCCGACAAAGAGCTATCCAGCTAATCCCACTTTCCAGCTCTTGGTCCGTAGCCCTGTCAGTTACAGTACTTCAAGTGCACATCCAAGTACTTTTTAAATGTGGTGGGGGTTTCTGACCCCCACCACCCTCTAGGTGAAGAAATTTCCCCTCAAATCCCCTCTAAACCTCCCTCCAATTACTTTAAATCTTGGCCCCCTGGTCGTTGACCCCTCTGCTGAGGGAAGTAGGTCCGTCCTATCCACTCTATCTAGGCCATATAATTTTATACACCTCAATAAGATCCCCTCAGCCACCTCTGTTCCAAAGAAAACAACCCCAGCCTATCCAAACTTTCCTCATAGCTAAAATTCTCTAGTCCTGGCAACATCCTCGTAAATCTTCCAGACTGAACATTGAGTTCAATAATTTCAGACCTTATCCTCGGCCCCCATTTTTTCAGACAGCAGGTGCTGATTCTGCTCTTTCCATTTACATCTCTTCGAGACCCATCTTTTGCTTCTCTACTTGTTCCATTTCCGCCCCTTTTTGCCTTGCCCATCATCCCTTTTGTCATTCAATCTCTGTTGCCTGCCTTCCTTTTTGTTCTTTCCTCCCCTCCCTCCAGTTCCAGTTCTGACGAAGGGTCATGGACCTGAAACGTTAACTCTCTTTCTCCTTCCACAGAGGCTACCTGACCTGCTGAGTCTTTTCCAGGACTTTCTGTTTGTTTAGTCCTCATTATGCATTGCTGCGGTTCCAGATTTGGATGTGTGCAAAGAGCGTATTCGTGGTGGGGACAGAAGATTGGGTGAAACTGAAATTTAAATGATTGGAATAAAATTTAAAGGGGACTGTTACAATTGAGGATAAAAATTTTGTAAGGGCGACATAATGTATTTGCTTCATGGGTTCTTTGCTTAAGAATGCATAGCAACATGTTGCGATTAAGGACTAGTTGGTTTATTAACAAAGGTTTAACAATCACTACACATTACCATTAGGAGGGGTCAACAACCAGGAGGCATAGATTTAAAGTGATTGGTAGAAGGATTAGAGGGGATTTGAGGGGAGGTATCTTCATCAGAGGGTGGTGGGGGTCTGGAACTCACTGCCTGAAAGGATGGTAGAGGCAGAAACTCTCACCACATTTAAAGGGTACTTGGTTGTGCACTTGAAATGCCGTAACCTACAGGACTACGTACGAAGAGCTGGAAAGTGGAACTAGGCTGGATAGCTCTTTGTTGGTCGGCACGGACACAATGGGCTGAAATGGCCTCCTTCTGTGCTGTAAATTTCTATGATTCTATGATATGATACCAGTTCATCCACTAGGTTCACAACTGCATACCTCATCGTGGATGAGCTAGACCCAACTGATTGTCGCTGATATCCAGGGATTATTGTCTTCGTAGAATCATAGAAACTTACAGCACAGAAAGAGGCCATTTGGCCATTCTGCCTGTGCTGCCTCTTTGAAGAGCAGTCGTGCTTAATCCCACAGACCCACATCCATTATTAATTACCATCTCCTTTTTGTCTCGCACCATAATTTCCTTTTGCTATTTAATCTCTCCTGCCTTCCAGCCTATCACCGACCTTCCCTAGACAGGGGTTTTATTGAGCCTTGTGAACATCACGTGACTGGATAGGCCACTCACAATGCAACTTCTCTACAACTATTTTGTGTAGAAACAATCAAGTGCCCCCTGATTAAAGGGAGGGGGGGGGTCACATTTCAAAAACTTTTCAAGTGCCCCCTTGTGTTTCTTTGTTGTTTTTTTTTGAGGGCACCAAAAACACAAATTATAAATGTGCCCCCTGGCTAAAAGGGGGAGGGGGGCACTAAAACCGACAAACTTAAGCAAATTAAACTTTAATCATGGTTTAATTCAAATTTTATTGCCGGGGGTGATGATGCACTCCAGTCCCTCCGGCGGCACCACTCATGGAAGGCCGCGAGCGTACCAGTGGACACCGCGTACTCCATCTCCAGGGACAACCTGACTCGGACGTAACCGCGGAAGAGAGGCAGGCAGTCAGGCTGAATGACCCCCTCGACCGCCTGCTGCCTGGACCGGGTGATCGCCCCCTTGGCCATGCCCAGGAGCAGTCCTACGAGGAGGCCTTCCAACCTGCCCACTCCCCTCCGCACAAGGTGCCCAAAGATCAGGAGTGTGGGACTGAAGTACAACCATAATTTGAGGATCAGCCCCTTCAAATGTTGGAAGAGGGGCTGCAACCTCTCACATCCAACATATACGTGGAACACGGACTCGTCTAGACCGCAGAAACTACAGGCGGCCTGGGAGCCCGTGAACCGACTTAAAAACATATTGCACAGGACTGCTCCGTGCAACACCCTCCAGGCCAAGTCCCCAATAAATAGAGGGAGGACTCCCGTGTACAGAGCACTCCATTGGGGACCCTGCCTCCTCCGGACTGCAAGATGGTGCGCCATGGAATGTCTGGACAGGAAACGAGGATGGCAAGGTGGAGTGTGTGCAAAAGCAGCTAGTACAGGAATCTCCTCCGCGCAGAACTGAAAGGCACGGAGGGGATTTCCTGGAGGAGGCTCAAGTGGTGAGGCGCCGGCTCCCGAGGGAGTCAACAGTTCTCCAACTATTTTTGTAGAAAACAAATTGTCATGTATTCAACTGTCATTGTAATCCATGTATAAACTGACCTAAGTTGTACACCGTGATGACACTGACCACTAGGTGGTGAACTTGTGGGAGACACTCCTAACCTGGACTTTCAGGTATAAAAGGGGAAACTCCACTCACCTTCATTACTGCAGTGCTGGCTAATAAAGGTTACAGGTCACAGAGTGACCTTCTCTCCAGTATGGGCCTCGTGTGCATTTATACTGTATAGTAAGGACATATTATTGGCGATGAGAAACTGGGATTTAAACCACGCGAGCATGGCCACTAGCAGCACAGACGAGAGGTACTGTGTTGGTGATGATTGGGACGATTTTATTGAGAGACTACAGCAAAGTTTCGTCATTAAGGAATGGCTGGGACAGGATTCGGCCGACAAACACACGGCTCATCTCCTGACGGTTTGTGGATCCAGAACATACTCCCCGATGAAGGACTTTCTAGCGCCAGAGAAGCCGGCGGACAAGAAGAGCTCAGTAAGTTGATCGGGGAACACTTTAAGCCGGCGAGCAGCATGCACATGGCAAGACACCGGTTTTACACGCACCGGCGGCGAGAAGGGCAAAGCGTTCCAGACTTCGTGGCAGACCTCCGGCGAATGGCGAACCAATGTAAGTTCCCAGATGCATGCAGAGCGGAGATGCTGCGAGACTTTTTTATTGAGGGCATCGGGCACGCTGGGGTTTTCAGGAAACTGATTGAGACCAAAGACTTAACCCTGGAAACGGCAGCTTTGATGGCCCAGACATTTATTTCAGGGGAGAAAGAGACCAGAATGATGTTTGACAAAAGTCTTGGCTTAAATGCAGCAAATGGACAGGGAGTCAACATTGTTAACGCGGCACACAGTTCTCTAGGCAGACAGGGACAATCGGACATGCACGAGCATGTAGTCGAACCCAAAGGGGGAATTCAACAGAGACAATGGCTAGCTGAACGGCGATTCATGCCATCGCAAGGGACAATGCGGCCAGTAATGGGGCCATCAACACCTGTCAATAGTGCGTTTAAGGACAGTTGCAGAGACAGTCAGAGACGATCGACTGGTAATGGACCTTTTGTTTCCAACAACGACTCATGTTGGAGGTGTGGAGGCGAACACCCAGCCAGAGCTTGCAGGTATCAGCAATATACCTGCAGAAATTGCAACGTCAGCGGTCACTTGGCACCTATGTGCAGGAAGCCTGCAGCCAGGTTGATGTACAAGGAGGACGGGCCCGATGTAAGAGCTAGGAGGCCAAATGGACACTGGGGGAAATCGCTGGAAGCTGAAGTTCAGTGAGTTCATGTGGAGCACATATACAGTTCATACACCAGGACGCCACCGATAATGATGAAAGTGCTCCTCAATAGCATCCCAGTATTAATGGAGCTAGACACGGGGGCCAGCCAGTCCCTGATGAGTATCAAACAGTTCGACAAGTTGTGGGCGTCCAAGGCCAGGAGGCCAAAATTATTGCCGATTGACGCACAGCTACGGACATATACAAAGGAGATCATTCCGGTGCTAGGCAGCGCCACGGTAGTCGTGACCCACAAAGATTCGGAGAACAGGTTGCCACTCTGGATTGTCCCGGGGGACGGTCCTGCACTGCTGGGGAGGAGTTGGCTTGCTGTCATGAACTGGAAATGGGCCGATGTCAATGCAATTTCTTCTGTGGAGCGAGTATCATGCTCACAGATCCTGGACAAATTTGACTCACTATTTCAACCCGGCATTGGAACTTTCATGGGGACCAAGGTAGTGATTCACATAAACCCGGACGCCAGGCCAGTACACCACAAGGCCAGAGCGGTGCCGTACGTGATCCGGGAAAAGATAGAAGGCAAATTGGACCGCCTGCTGAGGGAAGGCATCATCTCGCCAGTCGAATTCAGTAACTGGGCAAGCCCGATTGTGCCGGTGCTCAAGGCGGATGGGTCGTCAGGATATGGTGATTACAAGGTCACCATCAATCATGTGTCACTCCAAGACCAGTACCCGCTACCGAGAGCAGAGCACCTCTTTGCGACGCTATCCGGTGGCAAACTTTTTTCAAAATTGGACCTGATCTCAGCTTACATGACCCAGGAGCTGGCGAGTAAGTCGAAGAAGTTGACCACCATCACGACACACAAATGGTTGCTTGAGTACAACAGATGTCCGTTCGGGATTCGCTCGGCCGCCGCGATCTTTCAACGAAACATGGAAAGTCTCCTCAAGTCGATTCCAAGGACGGTGGTTTTTCAAGACGATATCCTCTTCACGTGTTGCGATACTGAAGAACACCTCCATAACCTGGAGGAGGTGCTATGCAGACTGGACCGGGTAGGTCTGCGACTGAAAAAGGCGAAGTGCATCTACCTAGCTCCAGAGGTAGAATTCCTGGGGATGAGGGTAGCAGCAGACGGGATCAGACCTACTGCGTCCAAAACGGAAGCGATCCAGAGAGCACCCAGACCCCGTAACACGACGGAGTCACGTTCGTTCCTGGGACTCCTGAACTATTTTGGTAACTTTCTTCCCAAATTGAGCATGCTGTTAGAGCCGCTACATGTGCTCCTACGCAAAGGTCGCGAATGGGTCTGGGGAGACAGCCAGGAAAGGGCTTTTGATAGAGCACGCAATTTGTTATGCTCCAACAATCTGTTAACGCTATATGACCCATGTAAGAAACTTGTGTTAACGTGCGATGCGTCGTCCTATGGGGTCGGGTGTGTGTTGCAGCATGTTAATGCCAAGGGTCAGTTACAGCCGGTAGCTTATGCCTCCAGAAGTCTGTCCCAGGCAGAAAGGGATTACGGGATGGTAGAAAAGGAAGCGCTTGCATGTGTATATGCAGTAAAAAAAATGCACCAGTACCTGTTTGGCAGGAAATTTGAGCTGGAGACAGATCACAAACCCCTAACGTCCCTTTTGGCCAACAACAAGGCCATAAATGCAAATGCGTCGGCCCGCATACAGAGGTGGGCACTCACGTTAGCCGCCTGTGACTATACAATTCGGCACAGACCGGGCACTGAAAACTGCGCCGATGCACTCAGCAGGCTCCCACTAGCTACCACCGAGGGGGCAACAGAGCATGCTACTGAGATGGTCATGGCTGTTGAAGCTTTCGAAAGCGAAGGCTCACCCGTGACAGCTCGTCAGATCAAAGTCTGGACAAATAGTGACCCACTACTGTCTTTAGTCAAGAAATGTGTCCTGAATGGGGACTGGGCAGCCACGTACGGGGCATGCCCTGAGGAATTTAAACCATTTCACAGGCGCACGGATGAACTCTCGATTCAGGCCGATTGCCTACTGTGGGGAAACCGTGTAGTCATGCCTCAGATGGGCAGAGAGGCGTTCATCCAAGAACTCCACAATGAGCACCTAGGCATTGTCATGATGAAGGCAATTGCCAGGTCACACGTTTGGTGGCCAGGGATAGATGCAGACCTGGAACTTTGTGTTCGCAGGTGCAACACGTGTGCCCAGCTGGGCAATGCACCCAGGGAAGCCCCCCTTAGCCTCTGGTCCTGGCCCGCCAAGCCATGGTCACGCATCCATGTGGACTACGCAGGCCCTTTCATGGGAAAAATGTTTTTGGTTGTCGTAGATTTCTACTCCAAATGGATCGAGTGTGACATTCTCAATTCAAGCACATCCTCTGCCACGGTAGAAAATCTACGGGCAATGTTTGCCGCCCATGGTCTACCGGACGTCTTGGTCAGCAACAATGGCCCGTGCTTTACAAGAATTGAGTTCCAGGACTTCATGGCAGGAAATGGTATCAACCATGTCAGAACGGCACCGTTCAAGCTGGCCTCAAACGGCCAGGCGGAACGAGCAGTGCAGATAATCAAACAGGGGATGCTCCCTACAAAGCCTCTCTCCCCCCCTCTCTCACTCCCTTCCTCCCTCTCTCTCCCCCTGCTTCCCTCTCTCCCTCCCCACCACCCCGTATCTCCCTCCCCCTCCCCCTGTCTCTCCCTCCCTCCCTCCTCTCTCCCCCCCTCCCTCCCTCTCTCTCCCCCCTCCCTCCCTCCCTCTCTCTCCCCCTCCCTCCCTCTCTCTCCCCCTCCCTCCCTCTCTCTCTCCCTCCCCCTCGCTCCCTCTCCCTCCCCCTCATCCCCTCGCTCCCTCTCCCTCCCCCTCATGCCCTCTCCCTCTCCCTCACTCCCTCTCTCTCCCACTCCCTCCCTCTCCCTCCCCCTCACTCCCTCTCTCTCCCCCTCACTCCCTCTCTCTCCCCCTCACTCCCTCCCTCCCTTGTTCCCTACAAAGCCGCTTATCATGCCTCCTGTTGATCAATAGATCCCGACCATACTCGCTCACAGGGGTTCCACCCACAGAGCTGCTAATGAAAAGGACGCTCAAAACCAGATTATCCCTTTTTCACCCCACCATGAAAGAATTTGTTGAGAACAGGCGCTGGTCACAATGTGACTACCATGACGGGAATGCGAGGGCAGCGTAGTCCTCAACTATGCTGCAGGGCCCAAATGCCTCGCAGGCACTGTGATTGCCAAAGAGGGGAATAGAATTCTGGTAGTTAAACTTACCAATGGACAAATCTGCCGCAAACACGTGATCAAACAAAAAGGAGGATCAAACAAAATGGAAGAAGCAGAGGAAGAACACGATGTAGAGTTCACTCCACCACAGGTGACCGAACACCGGAGCCCCAACTCAGGCGCTCTACAAGGGAGCGTAAACCACCAGAGAGACTTAACCTGTGATCCCAATAAGAGTTCGGGGGGAGGTGATGTCATGTATTCAACTGTCATTGTAATCCATGTATAAACTGACCTAAGTTGCACACCGTGAGAACACTGACCACTAGGTGGTGAACTTGTGGGAGACACTCCTAACCTGGACTTACAGGTATAAAAGGGGAAGCTCCACCCACCTTCATCACTTCAGTGCTGGCAAATAAAAGTTGCAGGTCACAGAGTGACCTTCTCTCTAGTCTGGGCCTCGTGTGCATTTGTACTGTATAGTAAGGACATATTACAAATAATCAAGTGCCCCCTGATTAAAAGGGGGGCACACTCCAAAAGCTTTTCAGGTGCCCCCTTGTTTTTTGGGGTTTTTTTCTTTTTTTTTTCTGAGGGCACCAAAACACAAATTCTAGAAGTGCCCCCTGGCTAAAAAGGGGGAAATGCTGGAAATCTCAGCAGGTTAGGCAGCATCTGCTTTTTTGCCAGGAGACTAAGCTCCCCTCCGATTGTTCATCCACAGCAAGTTTTTAAACATAATGTTCCCACCCGGGATCGAACCGGGTACCTTTCGCGTGTAAAGCGAACGTGTGAGCATACTGACAGGTACATACAGTACAGTCTCCAAAGGCTTCAGCCTAACCTGCGAGCTGTACCAAAGGGAGCAGGGACTGGGAAATGACTGGCAGAAGATGGAGGGGAAGGAAACCCTGCAGACCGGTGATGGAGCAGGGCGACACCCCACCCTCTATAAAATCAAACGACTGCAGATGCTGGACATCTGAAATAAAAACAGAAAATGCTGAAAATACTCAGCAGGTCTGTGGAGACAGAAACAGAGTTAACATTTCAGGTCGATTACCCTTCGTCAAAACTGGAAAAAGTTCGAATTTTAAAACAAAATTCGGTCATGGGATGTGGGTGTCGCTGGCAAGGCCAGCATTTGTTGCCCATCCCTAATTGCCCTTGAGAAGGTGGTGGTGAGCTGCCTCCTTGCACTGCTGGAGTTCGTGTGATGAATGTATTCCCACAGTACTGTGAGGGAGGGAGTTCCAAATGGGGCAGGGAAAGGGTGGAAGGGAGGAAAGAACTAAAGGAAAGGTCTGTGATCGGCTGGAAGGCAGGAGAGATTAAATGGCAAAAGGAAATGATAGTGCAAAGCAAAAGAAGATGGTAATTAAATGGCCTCCTTCAGTGCTGTAAGTTTCTATGATTCTATGAAGACGATAATAGCTGGATATCAGCGACGATCAAGTTACACAAGCCCCGTGCACGCATCCATCTGTGCAGTGTCAGCTGTGGCTCAGTGGGTAGCACTATCTCTCGCCTCTCAGTCAGTAGTTTGTGGGTTCAAGTTCCTGTCCTTTCTGAGTTTTTCTCTCTCCCTAAATCTATTTCTCTCAGTCTTTTCATTTTTCAGGAACTTGAGCACATAAATCGAGGTTGACAATCCAGTGCAGTGCTGAGGGAGTGCTGCATTGTCGGAGGTACCATCTTTCAGGTGAGACGTTAAACCGAGGCCCCGTCTGCCCTCTCAATTGGACATAAAAGATCCCAAGGTGTTATTCCGAAGAAGAGCAGGGGTGTTATCCCCCGGTGACCTGGCCAATATTTATCCCTCAATCAACATAACAGAAGCAGATTATCTGGTCATTATCACATTGCTGTTTGTGGGAGCTTGCTTGTGCGCAAGTTGGCTGCCTTGTTTCCGACATTACAACAGTGATTACACTCCAAAAGTATTTTATTGGCTGTAAAGCGCTTTGAGACATCCGGTGGTAGTGAAAGGCGCTATAAAAATCCAAATCTTTCTTTCTTTCAGCTCATGTCTCCTGACGCGCTGACTTGCAAATTAGTGCAAAGTAATGTTAAAGTTGCTAGTTAGAAGTTGTTTCCTTCGAATCGCTGAAGTTGATGTCACAATGATTGATGGAGCAAAAGTTAGAAGAACTTAGGTTTCTACACACACCTCGGAAGAAAAAGGAATCAAAGAGTCGGCAAGATAAAAAGTGCAACCCATGCCAGGCTAGCCAACATCAGCCGCATATAAATTCTTCTTGATTGGTTACCCTTTCATTTCCAATAGCGCGGAAGCTTAAGCCCACTCTGTCTTCTGATTAGGATTCTCTTGAGCTGATTTGACCGCCAGTTTGGCTCAGTTTAAGAACATAAGAAATAGGAGCAGGAGTCAGCCATTTGGCCCCTTGAGCTTGCTCCGCCATTCAATAAGATCATGGCTGATCTGATCCTGACCTCAACTCCACTTCTCTGCCTGTTCCCCATAACCCTTGACTCCCTTATCGTTCAAAAATCTGTCTATCTCCAACTTAAATACATTCAATAACCCAGCCTCCACAGCTCACTTGGGCAGAGAATTCCAAAGGTTCACAACCCTCTGAGAGAAGAAATTCTTCCTCATTTCCGTTTTAAATGGGCAACCCCTTATTCTGAAACTATGCCCCCTAGTTCTGGATTCCCCCATGAGGGGAAACATCCTCTCTGCATCTACAGTGTCAAGCCTCCTCATAATCTTATATGTTTCAATAAGATCACCTCTCATTCTTCTAAACTCCAATGAGTTTCAGCCCAATCTGCTCAACCTTTCTTCATCTCAGGAAAGAACCCGTGAACCTTCTCTGAACTGCCTCCAATGCAAGTATATCCTGTTGTGTCCTTAGATGCTCTACTAATGACTCCACGAGGCAACGTGTTGTACTTGAACTGTAGTGACCTTAGTCCTTTATTTGTTAACTCCAGAGTGGGGATCACACCTGGTGGCCTGCCTTTTATACTAGGCCAGGCACACCTGTACAGGTCACCTACAAGTCTCCCACTGCTGTGCCCTCTGCTGGCACACCTTGTAATAGTATCAACAGTAGCCTTGTAAGATACATGACATGAATCTCCCCTGAGCCTTTAGTGCCAATCACTTCTGCATTGACTGTGCTCTGGGCTTAGCTCTATCTGGTTGACCCTTGGCAGGTCGTTTCAATCTTCAGTGAGTGGTTGGTGCAGTAGAGTGCTGGTAGTTGCTGTTTGTGTGTGTCCCTGACCACTCCATTCTGCGCCCCCCACCCCCCGCCCCCCACCACATTTAGATTATGCCGGAGGCTCATTACATTCATACACAGTCAAGTTGAGGAAAACATGTTTGCATTACATTTGTGGTTCCGTTGTGAGACAAGTACATTAGACTGGTGAGATACCTTATTGATGCAGTGACCGGTGCGTAAGGACAAATTAGTTCCAGAGTGCTGGATTGTGTCCCTGCAGTCTGGTGGCGGCGCAGTGCCCAGTGCTGGCAGTGGGAACCTGGTTGGCTCAAGTTGCCTGCTCTTGGGGCTGTTACCGTGGTCCCTAGTGGCGGGCCGGCTCACAGATGCCTGTGACCTCCCTGTCCTTTCTTTGCGCCCTGGGTCGCTGCTGCTCCATGAGGAGCTGTCGCCTGGCAGTGCACAGGGGACTGCTGGCTCGCTGGCCTGGACGTAGTTTGGTTTGGGATCCTGCCTGGTCCCGGTCCCCTTTGGGGGAACTATGGCGGGTGACCCTTCATTTACGGGTATGGCCTTGGTGGCGATGGGGTCTGGGGACTGAGCCTTAGCACAATCTGCTCTTTCAGGCTTGTGGCAGTTGGTGCCATCGGGTGTCTGAGAGGTGGAGCCGGTCAGGGGCAGGGTATCGATACCGGTGCCGTTGCCTTGCTGAGGTCGCTTGCTCTGCAGCTCCTGTGTGTTGGCTGCTTGTGGCCACACTCCATGGTGCATGACTCTGGTTCCCGGGACGGAGGCTACAGCATTGGATAGCTCGCTGGACGTGTGTGCTCCCGATGGGTGTCTGCCCGCTGCATTGGCAGCGAGTAATTGAAATCCTACATTACACAACTTTTCATTACTTTTGATGGACACTCTGTGGGTCCGAATGTAATCATGTGACTTTTCCTCGCTGGTTGCATGTACACAATTCAGATTATCAATTACACATTTTACATGATTGAGCGATTTTTCCTTGCTCATTGCATGTACACAACTCTGATTACCACGAGCACATTTTACATGATCAATTACATTCTATCTAACTTACAGTTACTATTACATTGCTTGAATGTGTGGAACTGTCCCTTTAATTGTGGTGGGTTACAGGCCTCCTTTAAGAGAGCCTTGCTTGCTTTACCCCAATCCTCTTCTCTGTTTGGTATCTCCATCAGCGCTGCACCTCGTGGTCTGGCCACGGCCATCTTTTTCTTCAGCGCCTCACCTCTTGGTTTGGGCGCCATCTTTCTTCCATCCATGATGTCGACTGTGATGATCCTCTTCTCCCTGGGTTCTGCCTCCGATGCTAGGAAGTTGCCTTTGGATACGATTTTCTTCCTCCAGAGTCCTGCCACTGGAGCCTGGAAGGTGCGTTCGGGTCATCTCAGCTGGATCATCTCCACGCAGGCGTGCTGAGTGGTCTGTGCCCCGGGTGCTGTGCTGGTCTGCTCTCTGGTGCTGGATCCACACTCAGGTGAAGGCTTGATTTGCCTCTGAGCGCGGGGGATGTCGATCGCTGGAGGGATGAAGTCTTCTTACTTCCAATGGATCTTCTCCATCCATCTTCTGCCGAGCAACGTTGGTCCATCACCTGCAACAATCCACAGAGGTAACTTGTGCAGCGCGCCATCATAGAATACCTTTACATTCGCGCTACCAATGACTGGGATAATTTCATCGGTGTAGGTCGTTCAGCTTGATTGTCCCATAGCCTCTCAAAGGCTGCTTGATTCATCACTGACTGGCTCACCCCCGTGTCCACTTCCATGAAGACTCGACTTCCATCTTCAGCGGGGAACACTCGGTGGAGCAGGTAAACATGCTATGTACTGGATTGTCTCTCTGCCTATCGTTTCATAATCCGCGCTGGATTCATGGCCATCTGCAGACTCTTCATCGACACAGTGTGTCATATTTCTCTTACACATTCACTGGAGGTGGCCCTTTGTGCTGCAGCCTTTGAATACAGTCTTTAAAGAGGCACTGGTGACCCCTGTGATTCCCACCACAATGCCAGCATGGAGCTACTCGAGTAGCCCTCCTCGGCGGACTCTGAGTTAAGGGACTTGGGGGCCTGTTCTCTCTTCCCTGAGAGGGTGTGCGCTCTACAGTCCAGTCTCTAAATGACGCCACTCTGTGCACAGTACCTGCAACTAATATGGCAGGGGGATGGGAACCTATGCAGAGAGACAGAGGGAAGTAAAATTGGGGCAGAAGCAAAAGATAAAAAGAAGTAAAGTAAAAGTGGAGGGCAGAGAAACCCAGGGCAAAAATTTAAAAGGGCCATATTACAGCAAAATTCTAAAGGGACAAAGTGTGTTAAAAAGACAAGCCTGAAGGCTCTGTGCCTCAATGCGAGGAGTATTCGTAATAAGGTGGACAAATTAACTGCGCAGGCTGCTATTAACAAATATGATATAATTGGGATTACGGAAACATGGCTCCAGGGTGGCCAAGGTTGCGAACTCAACATCCAGGGGTATTCAACATTCAGGAAGGATAGACAGAAAGGAAAAGGAGGTGGGGTAGCCTTGCTGGTTAAAGAGGAAATTAACGCAATAGTAAGGAAGAACATTAGCTTGGATGATGTGGAATCTGTATGGGTAGAGCTGCACAATACCAAAGGGAAGAAAACGCTAGTGGGAGTTGTGTACAGACCACCAAACAGTAGTAGTGAGGTTGGGGACAGCATCAAACAAGAAATAAGGGCTGCATGCAATAAGGGTACAGCAGTTATCATGGGCGACTTTAATCTACATATAGATTGGGCTAACCAAAACTGGTAGCAATACGGTGGATGAGGATTTCCTGGAGTGTATTAGGGATGGTTTTCTAGACCAATATGTCGAGGAACCAACGAGAGGGCTGGCCATCCTAGACTGGGTGATGTGTAATGAGAAAGGACTAATTAGCAATCTTGTTGTGCAAGGCCCCTTGGGGAAGAGTGACCATAATATGTTAGAATTCTTTATAAAGATGGAGAGTGACAAAGTTAATTCAGAAACTAGGGTCCTGAACTTAAGGAAAGGTAACTTCGATGGTATGAGACTTGGCTAGAATAGACTGGCGAATGATACTTAAAGGGTTGATGGTGGATAGGCAATGGCAAACATTTAAAGATCACATGGATGAACTTCAACAATTGTACATCCCTATCTGGAGTAAAAATAAAATGGGGAAGGTGGCTCAACCGTGGCTAACAAGGGAAATTAGGGATAGTGTTAAATCCAAGAAAGAGGCATATAAATTGGCCAGAAAAAGCAGAAGGCCTGAGGACTGGGAGAAATTTAGAATTCAGCAGAGGAGGACAAAGGGTTTAATTAGGAGGGGGAAAATAGAGTATGAGAGGAAGCTTGCTGGGAACATAAAAACTGACTGCAAAAGCTTTGATAGATATGTGAAGAGAAAAAGATTAGTGAAGACAAAAGTAGGACTTTGCAATCAGAATCAGGTGAATTTATAATGAGGAGCAAAGAAATGGCAGACCAATTGAACAAATACTATGGTTCTGTCTTCACGAAAGAAGACACATATAACCTTCCGGAAATACTAGGGGACCGAGGGTCTCGCGAGAAGGAGGAACTGAAGGAAATCCTTATTAGTCAGGAAATTGTGTTAGGGAAATTGATGGGATTGAAGGCCGATAAATCCCCAGGGCCTGATAGTCTGCATCCTAGAGTACTTAAGGAAGTAGCCCTAGAAATAGTGGATGTATTGGTGATCATTTTCCAACAGTCTATCGACTCTGGATCAGTTCCTATGGACTGGAGGATAGCTAATGTAACACCACTTTTTAAAAAAGGAGGGAGAGAGAAAACAGGGAATTATAGACCGGTTAGCCTGACATCAGTAGTGGGGAAAATGTTGGAATCAATTATTAAAGATGAAATAGCAGCGCATTTGGAAATCAGTGACAGGATCGGTCCAAGTCAGCATGGATTTATGAAAGGGAAATCATGCTTGACAAATCTTCTAGAATTTTTTGAGGATGCAACGAGTAGAGTGGACAAGGGAGAACCAGTGGATGTGATGTAATTGGATTTTCAAAAGGCTTTTGACAAGGTTCCACACAAGAGATTGGTGTGCAAATTTAAAGCACATGGTATTGGGGTAATATACTGACGTGGATAGGGAACTGGTTGGCAGACAGGAAGCAGAGAGTCGGGATAAATGGGTCCTTTTCAGAATGGCAGGCAGTGACTAGTGGAGTGCCGCAGGGCTCAGTGCCGGGACCCCAGCTATTTACAATATACATCAATGATTTAGATGAAGGAATTGAGTGTAATATCTCCAAGTTTGCAGATGACATTAAGCTGGGTGGCAGTGTGAGCTGTGAGGTGGATGCTAAGAGGCTGCAGGGTGACTTGGACAGGTTAGGTGAGTGGGCAAATGCATGGCAGATGCAGTATAATGTGGATAAATGTGAGGTTATCCACTTTGGTGGCAAAAACATGAAGGCAAAGTATTATCTGAATGGCGGCAGATTAGGAAAAGGGGAGGTGCAAGGAGACTTGGGTGTCATGGGTACATCAGTCATTGAAAGTTGGCATGCAGGTACAGCAGGCAGTGAAGAAGGCAAATGGCATGTTGGCCTTCATAGCTAGGGGATTTAAGTATAGGAGCAGGGAGGTCTTACTGCAGTTGTACAGGGCCTTGGTGAGGCCTCACCTGGAATATTGTGTTCAGTTTTGGTCTCCTAATCTGAGGAAGGACATTGTTGCTATTGAGGGAGTGCAGCGAAGGTTCACCAGACTGATTCCTGGGATGGCAGGACTGACATATGAGGAGAGACTGGATCGACTGGGCCTGTATTCACTGGAGTTTAGAAGAATGAGAGGGGATCTCATAGAAACATATAAAATTCTGACGAGACTGGACAGGTTAGATGCAGGAAGAATGTTCCCGATGTTGGGGAAGTCCAGAACCAGGGGTTACAGTCTAAGGATAAGGAGTAAGCCATTTAGGACCGAGATGAGGAGAAACTTCTTCACTGAGAGTTGTTAACCTGTGGAATTCTCTACCGCAGACAGTTGTTGATGCCAGTTCGCTAGATATATTCAAGAGGGAGTTAGATATGGCCCTGATGGCGAAAGGGGTATGGAGAGAAAGCAGGAAAGGGGTACTGAGGTGAATGATCAATCATGATCTTATTGAATGGCGGTGCAAGCTCGAAGGCCTACTCCTGCACCTATTTTCTATGTTTCTATGCCGGGTTAGAGTCCTGAGGGTGAGTCGTCTGCCTAGAGCCGTAGGTCGAGGTTACTAATGCCTGGCTCACAGAGATGGCCTTCTGCAGTGTGACTGTGGTATCCGCCCACAGTAGCTCATGAAGAAGGCCCTCATGGCCAATTCCAATGACAAAAATGTCCCGCAGCGCTTCGTTGAGGTGGTCGCCGAACTCGCACGATGCCGCCAGCCTCTGAGGTCTGCAGCGTATATCGCGATTTCCTGGCCTTTGGTGGGTATAGAACCGGTGTCTGGCTGTGAGGATGCTCTCCTTGGGCTTGAGTTGCTCATGGATCAGGGTTATGAGCTCCTTGTATGTCTTGGTCGTTGTCTTCGCTGGTGCCATCAAGTCCCTGACGAGGCCGTAGACGGTGGGCCCACAACTGGTTAGTAAGATAGCTCTGCGCTTATCGGCCAGTGTGGCCATGTCGTTTTCTGCCAGATCGTTTGCTGTGAAAAAATGTTTGAGCCTCTCCACAAAGGCGTCCCAATCATCACCATAGGCGAACTGCTGCAATGTACCAAGAGTAGCCATTTTCATGTGAAAGTTTGTAATCTCGTCGCCAATTGTTGTGTCCTTAGATGCTCTAGTAATGACTCCACGAGGTGATGTACTTGAACTGTAGTGACGTTAGTCCTTTATTTGTTAACTCCTGAGAGAGGATCACACCTGATGGCCTGCCTTTTATACTAGGCCAGGCACACCTGTACAGATAACCTTCAAGTGTCCCATTGCTGTGCCCTCTGGTGGCACACCATGTGATAGTACCAACAGTAGCCATGTAGGATACAAGACATCTCCTTCCTCAAATAAGGAGATCAAAACTGTACGCCGTACTCCAGGTGTGGTCTCACCAACGCCCTGTACAATTGTAACAGGACTTCTCTGCTTTTATACTCTTGCAATAAAGGCCAACATTCCATTTGCCTTCCTAATTACTTGCTGTACCTGCATGCTCACCTTTTGTGTTTCATGTACAAGGACCCCCAGGTCCCTCTATACCACAGGCATTTTCACCACTGTTTGTGGCACTCTTCCCAAAAATTGTGGGTTTACACAGCACTAAAGGACTTGAGGGCATAATGGTGTGGTACTGAGACACTAGCATTGTCAGTGGTCCTGTCCTGCAAATAAAGAAAGAACTTTCATTTACACAGCGCCTTTCACCACCTCAGGACGTCCCAAAGTGCTTTGCAGCCGATTAAATACAGTGCTGTACTTTTGAAGTATGGTCACTATTGTAATGTAGGAAATCCCACAAGCAGCTGATGTCGACAAGCTAATCTGTTTTTAGTAATGTTGGTTGAGGGATAAATATTGGCCCCAGGACAACTCCCCCTGCTCTTCTTCGAAATTGTGCCATGGGATCTTTTACGTCCACTTGAGAGGGCAGACGGGGGCCTTGGTTTAAGATGACATCCGGTGGACTGCACCTCCGGCAGTACAGCACTCCCTCAGTGCTGCCAGCATAAGTTAGAATTGAGAAGGTTGTGATATAATAGGGAAATCGGGGGAATGTCTTTGCTCAGAGTGATGGAGTCTTGTCTGATTTCACGCTCCTGTGAAGCCCACTGCGATGGTTTACTACGTTAAAGGCGCTATATAAATGCAAGCTCGTGTTGTTGTTGTTGAGTCGAGGCACAATCTACCAGGAAAGCAGTCACAATAAACAAATCCGTGAGACACTCTGCCGTGAGAAGAGGTGGAATCAGATGGGATGGAGGGTGGGGAGAAGCCTTTTTCTGTTCCTAAAAATTATCACATGCTAATCTGTAATCCAATCGCAAACCGGCATTTTCACAGCTCTGGGACTTTTTATGCAAAACGAGGTACTTACGCAATAAATGACACCTCATGTCCAAGTACGAAGATTTGCGGGAGTTGTGGTGGGATATGTTGCCATTCCTGATCACCCGTCCACTTTACCCACACTCTAAAGTCGCTTTTACAGGTTTACATAATGTAAACCCTAGAATGAATCAGGTTCTGTAAATTGTTGAATGTCGAAATGGGTTTCTATACCAGGGAGAATCAGGAACTCCAAGTAGAACATGGGACTTTCCTGCCCCGAGGAGAGGTGGGTGGCAGGCAGTCTAATGTTCGTATCATGTAACGGGAACAAGAGAAGGTCATTCAGCCCATTCCGCCATTCAATTAGATCGTGGCTGACCTGTACCTCAACTCCATCTACCAGCCATTGCTCCATACCCCTTGACACGTTCAAAAGCCGGCATTTTAATGTGGCTGGAAGCAGTAAAGGGGAATGCTATCAGCATCTCTCACTCCCAAATAAGAACACAAGAATTAGCAGCAGGAGTAGGCCATACGATCCCCTTGAGCCTGCTCCGCCATTCAATAAGATAATGGCTGATCTTCGACCTCAACTCCACTTTCCCACATTACAACGGTGACTACACTCCAAAAGTACTTCATTGGCTATAAAGTGCTTTGAGACATCCAGTGGTTGTGAAAGGCGCTATATAAATACAAGTCTTTCTTTACCTCAACTCCACTTTCTCGCCCTATCTCCATATCCCTTGATTTCCCCGAGAGTCCAAAAATCTATCTATCTAAAAACCTGGTTTTCCATGAGCTATTCAGCTCTTCGAACCTGTTCCGCCTTTCAATTGGATTCAATCTGCATCTGAATCCCATTTATCCACCTTTGCTCCATATACCTTGATACTTTTAACCAACAAACATCTATCGATCTCAGTCTTCAAAGTTTCAATTGACCCAATATCCACGGTTTTGTCAAGGCTGGGGGCGGGGGAGAAGGAGTTTCAGATTTCCACTAGCTTACAGTGCAGAATAAACGCAGATCAGCATGTTTATACATTAATCACTGAACAGTACTTTGCAGTGGGTGGCATGCAGAGGAGATAGAATCTGTTCCATTTCATAACACAGTGTATGAAGAGATGAGGGACCTTCTGACGGGGTCTATCTTGCTGTTATACTTGTGGCTGGCATATCGAGCAGTCAGTGAGCGCGAGGTGACAGAAACCACAGCCGCAGCTCAGCAATCTGAGCTCATGATAGGGTCGCCACAAAGCTGCAGGGCTTTGATAACACCAGCATCTGCAGCTCGAACAGAAAGGGTTAGCGCAGGAAAAGCCTTTAGAGGGAGGACAAAACAACCAACTTAATAAAAAAAAATTAACACTGAAAATGGAAGTGAAAGGTCGGGCAGCCAACAGGCTCTGATCCAAGATTAACACATTGCTCTGTGTCTCCTGTCAGATACCAGGCTCTGTTTAGGCGTCCGACTGTACAAGAGAACACAAGTAAGAATACAAGTGACAATGAAAGAAAATAAGCAGTAGAAGCTATTCAGCCCCTCGAACCTGCTCCGCCTTTCAATAAGATCACGGCTGATCTTCGACCTAACTCCACTTTCCCACACGATCCCCATATCCTTTCAATCCCCTAGAGTCCAAAAATCTATCGAGCATAGCCTTGATCCTGCCTAAGATGAGAGAATATACTCAACGACTGAGCATCCACAGCTCTCTGGGGTGAAGAATTCCAAAGATTCACAACCCTCTGAGTGAAGAAATGTCTCCTCATCTGAGTCTTAAATGGCCGACCCCTTACCCTGAGACTGTGCCCCCGAGTTCGAGACTCCCCAGCCAGGGGAAACAATTTCTCAGCATCTACCCTGTCAATCCCTCTCAGAATCTTATAAGAAAGAATGAAATTGCAATTATATCGCGCCTTTCATGACTGCAGGATGTCTCAAATTGTAGTGTAGGAAATGCAGCCAATTTGCACAGAGCAAGGTCTGAGCACCTCAAGTCTCATCGCCGAGAGCATGCAGAAATCAAGCGCAGACAGCGGAAAGAGCGTGCAGAAAACCTGCCCCACTCACCCCTTCCCTCAACGACTATCTGTCCCACCAATGACAGGGACTGTGGCTCTCGTATTGGACTGTTCAGCCACCTAAGGACTCATTTTAAGAGTGGAAGCAAGTCTTCCTCGATTCCAAGGGTCTGCCTATGATGATGATGATAATGACCAGATAATTTGTTTTAGAGATGTTGATTGAGGGATAAATATTGGCCCCAGGATACCAGGAATAACTCCCCTGTTCGTCTTCGTAATAGTGGCCATGAGCTCTTTTACGTACACCTAAGAGAGCAGACGAGGCCTTGTTTTTAACGTCTCATCCGAAAGATGGCACCTCCGACAGTGCAGCACTCCCTCAGTACAACACTGGTGTGTCAGCCTAGATTTATGTGCTAATGTCTCTGGAGTGGGACTTGAACCCACAACCATCTGACTCAAAGGCGCTGTAACCTCTGCCAGCCCTACAACCAATGATCTCATTAAACTGTGTGGCCGCACGCATTGGTCTGGAGCTTCTGCGCAGGCCACTCGCAGGCTTTTCAATTGGATGAACATTTGAATGCACCGCGCAACCACTTAAAGGGAACATGGAACATTGCCAACTACCCTCCGAGATCTCTGCGTTCATCCAATTCTGGCTTCTTGCGTATCCCCAATTTTCAGCGCTCCATCATTGGCAGCCATGCCTTCAGCTGCCTAAGCTGTCAGCTGTGGCTCAGTGGGTAGCCCACTCGCCTCTGAATCAAAAAGACCTGGGTTCAGGTCCCACTCCAGAAAATTGAACACAAAAATCTAGGCTGACACTCCAGTGCAGTCTTTCGGATGAGACGTTAAACCGAGGTCCTGTCTGTTCTTTCAGATATTTGGCCCAGGACCAGGGATAACTCCCCTGCTCAGAGAGAGCAGACAGGGTCTTGGTTTAACATCTCATCCTAAAAGACAGCACCTCCAACAGTAATGCACTGGGAATGTCAGCCTAGATTTATGTGCTCAAGTCTCTGGAGTGGGACTTGAAACCACAACCTTATGACTCAGAGGTGAGAGTGCCCCCCACTGAGCCACTGGCTGACACTGCAGTTCAATCAGAGATCAATTTGGAAGAGGCTGATCGGCACTGCTGTTTTACAAGGAAAACTCATGCAGCCAGATACACAACGAGGTGCTATTGTCAACGACTGCAATCGGCAGCCAAGAGCTTCTGTCCACAAGCGCAAGGATTGAACTAACTTAACATGCAATCACTATTCTTTTCACCTCCCCGCATTGTTTCTCTACCTCTTTAAGCTCCTGGCAAGCAGCGTGCCATTTCTCGGGGGGGGTAATGCTAGTGGCGTGGGGGTGTGAGGTGGAGGGTCGGGGGGAAGACACTGACTGATCCCCCATGGTAACGGTACAGTAGGCCGACTTTCAGCTGTTCATGGCGTTTCTCTACATTGATCCCTGGGATGAGACGGTTGTCCTATGAAGAGAGATTGGATTCCCGACCCACTGTCAAAAATAACAACTTTCCAACCTGACCCGCCACCGATCTCGCCTGCTGCCACGCCAGAAAATTCAGGGTGAGGGGTTACTCTGGAGGGATATAATTGACAAGCGGAGAAGTTATGCTAAACTTGTATCGAACTTTGGTTAGACCACACTTGGAGCACTGTCTACAGATCTGATCACCATATTATAAAAAGGATATAGAGGCACTGGATTAGGTGCCATAAAGATTTTCAAGGATGATACCAGAACTGCGAGGTTATACCTGTTAAGTATCGAATAACTCCACGAGACTAAGTATGGTGAGCTAGTTCAGGCATGACCTTACTCCAGTTTATTCACTTTCAAAGTGAGGATTCAACATGGCTGCCAACATTATATAACCGGCTTACACGTGTCTGCCAGTGACCATTAGGACTCCGACAATCGTGCCCTCCGGTGGCAGGTAAAACCCAGTTAACATACATAACATCATTCCCCCTAAAGTCCTCGGTACAGGTTGTATTTACAAGTTGAGATGGCCCGGGACCTTCCGCTTCCTGGTTGATCTTCTCAGTTCGAAACTAAGCTTGGGTGAGTTAGTAGGACCATTGCTGCATTGCGGAGCAGTCGGTCTGACAGGTCTGTCGGGGATGATAGGTTCATCTTCGTGAGTGACACAAAGGTCAACTGATGGTTTGATATGTGTTGGTTGGTCGATGATGATGTCATCTTCAATTTGTTCTGGGTTGTCTGTGAATCGCAGTTTGGTTTGGTCGATGTGCCCCTTGCACGTTTGGCCATTTAACAGTTTGACGACAAACACCCTGTTCCCCTCCTTAGTCAAAACGGTGCCAGCAACCCACTTTGGACCATGACAATAATTCAGGATAAACACAGGGTCATGAACAGCAATGTCATGTGATACGGCCGTGCGATCGTGGTACCATTGCTGCCGTCGCCTTCTGGTTTCATTGAGATCCGGGTGTACAAGGGAGAGGCTGGTTTTGAGGCCTCTCTTCATTAACAGCTCGGCAGGAGGGACCCTGGTGACCGAGTGGGGTCTCGTCCGGCAACTCAAGAATGCGGGACAAACGGGTCTGTATGGAACCGTGAGTCATGCGTTTTAGGCTCTGCTTAATGGTTTGGGCAGCCCCTCCGCTTGACCATTAGACAGGGGTTTGAAAGGGGCAGACCTGACATGCTTGATGCCATTACGGGTCATAAACTCGTAGAACTTCGAACTGGTGAAACACGGTCCGTTGTCGCTGACAAGGACGTCGGGCAGGCCATGGGTGGCGAACATGGCCCGGAGGCTTTCAATAGTGGCTGTGGACGTGATGACATGATGAAGCATTCAATCCATTTGGAGTAAGCGTCCACTACCACTAAAAACATTTTGCTGAGAAAGGGGCCGGCAAAGTCTATGTGGATCCTTGACCACGGTTTGGATGGGCATGACCACAGACTCAGCGGAGCCTCCACAGATGCATTACTCAGTTGCATGCAAGTGTTGCACTGATACACGCATGACTCCAAGTCTGAGTCAATGCTGGGCCACCAAACGTGAGACCTGTCAATGGCCTTCACCATGACAATGCCTGGATGGGTATTGTGTAAATCTCGCACAAAAGTTTCCCTGCCTTTTTTTGGCATAACAACATGATTACCCCATAACAGACAATCAGACTGAATAGACAATTCATTTTTGCAGCGGCTATAAGGATTAATTTCATCCTGCATTTCCCTGGGAATGGCAGACCAATTTCCATTTAGGATACACCTTTTTACACTTGACAGTACAGGATCCTGGCTGGTCCAGGTCCTAATTTGGCGAGCTGTGACGGGTGACCCCTCGCTCTCGAAGGCATCTATGACCAGCAACAAGTCTGCGGGCTGAGGTATTTCCACCCCGGTTGTGGGCAATGGTAGCCGGCTAAGCGTATCAGCACACTTTTCAGTGCCTGGTCTGTGGTGGATGACATAATCATAAGCGGATAATGTCAGTGCCCATCTTTGGATGCGGGATGAAGCATTGGTGTTTCTATCTTTGCTCTTGGAAAACAATGAGTGGCTTGTGGTCTGTTTCAAGCTCAAACCAAAGCCTAAACAGGTATTGGCGCATTTTCCTAAGCCCATATACACATGCTAAAGCCTCTTTCTCGACCATACTATAGGCTCTTTCAGCCTTAGACAGATTTCTGGACTCGTATGCAACTGGTTGGAGTTTGCCTGATACATTGGCTTGCTACAGCACACAACCGACCCCATATAATGAGGTGTCACAGGCCAGCACTAACCGCTTACATGGGTCATAGTGTGTATTGGAATATAGCAGGTTCCTGGCCTTCTCAAAGGTTCTGTCTTGAGATTTGCCCCAAACTCAGTCGTTACCTTTTGTCAGCAACATATGCAAGGGCTCTAGCAATGTGCTCAAACTAGGTAGAAAGTTAATGAAATAGTTGAGAAGACCCAGGAACAAACGCAGCTCTGTCACACTCTGGGGTCTGGGTGTATTCTTGATGGCCTCTGTCTTCAAGTCCGTAGGCTTGATGCCATCTGCTGCAATCTTTCTCCCCAGTAATTCGACTTCAGGTGCCATGAAAACGCACTTGAAGCATTTTAGCCTGAGTTCCACTCTGTCCAGATGACGTAGAACCTCTTCCAGGTTGTGCAGGTGTTCGGTGGCATCGCGACCGGTGATCAGGATGTCATCTTGGAACATGACGGTTCTCAGGACAGACTTCTGCAAACTCTCCATGTTTCTCTGAAATATGGCAGCCGCTGAGCGAATTCCGAAAGGGCATCTGTGGTATATAAACAGTCCTTTGTGAGTGTTGATGCACGTCAGTTTTTTCGAAGATTCGACCAGCTCCTGGGTCATGTAAGCGGAGGTCAGGTCCAATTTGGTGAACGATTTCCCCCCCCGCTAGCATTGCAAACAGGTCGTCAGCCTTGGGTAAAGGGTACTGATCCTGTATCAAGACTTGGTTGATCGTTACCTTGTAATCGCCGCAGATCCTGACCATGCCATCACTTTTCAACACCGGGGCAATTGGACTGGCCCATTCGCTGAATTCGACTGGTGATATGATTCCTTCCTGTTGAAGTCTGCCCAGTTCTATCTTGACCTTCTCCCTCATCATGCACAGAACCGCCCGAACCTTGTGATGGACGGGTCTTGCATCCGGGCCTAGGTGGATCTGCACCTTGGCTCCCGTGAAGTTGTCGATGCCTGGTTCGAACAACGAGGGAAACTTGCTCAGCACTTGAGCACACAAAGCGTCATCCACTGATGATAAGGCTTTAATATCGTTCCTGTTACATTTAATTTTCTCAAGCCAACTCCTGCCAAACAGCGTTGGGCCATTGCCTGGAACAATCCACAGTGATAAATCATGCACAGCTCATCATATAATACCTTTACTGCCGTGCTGCCAATGACTGGTATGAGCTCTTTGGTGTAGGTACGCAGCTTCGCATTGATTGAACTCAGTTTGGGTCTTTTTGCCTTAGTGTCCCACAGCTTTTTGAAAGCTCTCTGGCTCATTATTGACTGACTAGCACCCGTGTCCAATTCCATGGATACTGGAACTCCATTTAATTTAACTTGCAGCATTATCAGAGGACTTTTGGTAAAAGAATGTTCCCAATACACTTCTTTGACCTGTACCTCGGGTTGAGTTGCCTGTGCCACTTGATCCACGCTGGATTGATCATCCTCAGTCACGTGGTGTGTCGCAGCACGCTTGCTCGGTTGCGGACGCATTCGCTGAAGGTGCCCCATTGTTGCACAGCCTTTGCACACGTATTACTTGAATCGGCATTGATGGGCCCGATGATAGTCCCCGCAACTCCAACAAGGCGAGATTTGATTCAACCCCGATGGTGGACTTTGAGCAGTTACAGGTCGTACGAATGCGGACGAGTAGGCCCTGCCATGTGTAGCTCTGCCTGCCTACGATATTATTTTATGCAAAGTACTTGCCGGTGAGTTTCGATGCTGGGAAGATATCTGTTTTGAGTTTTCGTCCGTGGACATGCATGCCTGGGCGATCGTGATGGCCCTGCTCAGGTCTAGAGATTCAGCAGCCAGCAGCTTTCGAAGAATGACCTCGTGGCCAATGCCAAGCACGAAAAAGTCCCGCAGCATTTCCTCCAACACAGCTCTGAAGATGCACGGCCCAGCGAGACGTTTCAGGTCGGCGACAAATTCCGCCACGTCCTGGCCCTCAGAGCGATTGTGCGTATAGAAACGATACCTCGCCACGATGATGCTTTCCTTCGGTTTAAAGTGGCTCCGAACCAACGTACACAATTCATTGTAAGTCTTATCCGTTCATCGAGTTGGTGAGAGTGGATTCTTGATAAGGCCATAAATTTTTGACCCACAAACAGTGAGGAGAACCGCCCTGCGCTTAATTGCGTTATCGGTTCCTTCCAATCCACTGGCTACAAAGTACTGGCCGAGGCGATCAGTGAAATCCTCCAGTTTTCCCCTTCCACGAATCTCTCCAAAATTCCAACAGAATTGCGTGAAAGTTCGTATTTTTAACTCGTCGCCTGTTGTTAAGTATCGAATAACTCCACGAGGCTAAGTACCGTGAGCCATTTCAGGCATGACCTTACTCCAGTTTATTCACTCTCAAAGTGAGGATTCAACATGGCTGCCAACATTATATACCCAGCTTGCACGTGTCTGCCAGTGACCATTAGGACTCTGACAGTCTCACCCGCCGGTGGCAGGTAAAACCTAGTTGACATACATAACAATACATATCAGGAAAGAATGAACAGACTGGGTCTCTTTTCTCTTGAAAAGAGAAGGCTGAGGGGTGACCTGATAGAGATCTTAAAAATTATGAAAGGTTTTGACAGAGTGGATATAAAGAGAATGTTTCTACTTGCGGGGCAAGAGCATAACTAGAGGCCATCAATATAAGATAACGAAAGAAAGATAATAAAAGATAATAAAAAGATAAAGAATGAAATATAAGAGAGTCACCAAGAAATCAAATAGGGAATTCAGAACATCTTTACCCAGAGTGGTGAAAACGTGGAACTTGCTACCACAGGGAGTAGTTGAGGCGAATAGTATAGATGCATTTAAGGGGAGGCTAAAGCAGCATGGAAGGGAGAAGGGATGAGGTGAGACTTTCGGATGAGACGTTAAATCGAGGCTCCATCTGCTCTCTCAAGTGGAAGTAAAAGATCCCATGGCACTATTTCGAAGAAGAGCAGGGGAGTTATCCCTGGTGTTCTGGTCATTATTTACCATTCAATCAACATAACAAAAACAGATTTTTTTTGGGTCATTATCACATTGCTGTTTGTGGGAGTTTGCTGTGCGCAGGTTGGCTGCCGCGTTTCCTGTCATCATCATCATAGGCAGTCCCTTGAAATCGAGGAAGACTTACTTCCACTCTAAAAGTGAGTTCTTAGGTGACTGAACAGTCCAATACAGGAATTACAGTCTCTGTCACAGGTGGGACAGTCATTGAAGGAAAGGCTGGGTGGGACTGGTTTACCGCACACTCTTTCCGCTGCCTGCGCTTGATTTCTACATGCTCTCGGTGGCGAGACTCGAGATGCTCAGCGCCCTCCCGGATGCACTTCCTCCACTTAGGGCGGTCTTTGGCCAGGAACTCCCAGGTGTCGGTGGGGTTGTTGCATTTTATCAAGGAAACTTTGATGGTGTCCTTCAATCATTTCCTCTGCCCACCTAGGGCTCGCTTGCCGTGTAGGAGTTCGGAGTAGAGCGCTTACTTTGGGAATCTTGTGTCAGGCATGCGAACAATGTGGCCCGCCCAACGGAGCTGGTTGAGTGTGGTCAGTGCTTCGATGCTGGCGATGTTGGCCTGATCGAGGACACTAACGGATTTGCAGGATCTTGCGGAGACATCGTTGGTGGTATTTCGACAGCGATTTGAGGTGTCTACTGTATATGGTAGTTTCCTACATTACAACAGTAACTACACTAAATCCCCTGGGAGGACAGGCGCACCAACATCAGCGTCCTTGTCCAGGCTAACATCCCCAGCATTGAAGCACTGACCACACTCGATCAGCTCCGCTGGGCAGGACACATAGTTCGCATGCCAGACACAAGACTCCCAAAGCAAGTGCTCTACGCGGAGCTCCTTCATGGCAAACGAGCCAAAGGTGGGCAGCGGAAAAGCTACAAGGACACCCTCAAAGCCTCCCTGATAAAATGCGACATCCTCACTGACATTTGGGAGGCCCTGGCCAAAGACTGCCCGAAGTGGAGAAAGTGCATCTGAGAGGGCGCTGAGCACCTCGAGTCTCAACACCGAGAGCATGCAGAAATCAAGCGCAGGCAGCGGAAGGAGCGTGCGGCAAACCAGTCCCACCCTCCCTTTCCCTCAACGACTATCTGTCCCACCTGTGACAGAGTCTGTGGCTCTCATATTGTACTGTTCAGTCACCAAAGAACTCACTTCAGGAGTGGAAGCAAGTCTTCCTCGATTCCGAGGGACTGCCTATGATGATGATGATGACACCTCAAAAGTGCTTCATTGGTTGTAAAGCGCTTTGAGATGTCCAGAGGTCGTGAAAGGTGCTGTAGAAATGCAAGTCTTTCTTTTTCCATGTGCCTGCTTCCTTTGTCCTTCTAGGCGGTAGATGTCGCAGGTTTGGGAGTTGCTGCCGAAGAAGGTTTCCATTCTACCCTTGTTAAAAGGCTAAACTCACTTTACAATCAAGCCGTCCTTGGACTAGCTGGCACTAAACTTTCTCTTACAGGATGTAGGTGATTGTATCTCAGCCAGAGGTCTCTCCACCCCCTAGTGCCTGGTTAGCGAGTGATACTCCTCTGTCTCTCACTGTTCTGCACCCAAACCTGCTACAGACTGCCTTTGCCACAGAGGGAGTGAGTGAGTGACAAAGACTGACCCCTCAGCCCCTCCCTCAGTCATCCGTGCTGAGCTGGGAATCAAACATACCACCTTAGAATCATAGAAATTTACAGCACGGAAGGAGGTCATTCGGCCCATCTTGTCTGTGCCAGCCGACAAAGAGCTAGCCAGCCTAATCCCACTTTCCAGCTCTTGATCCGTAACACTGTAGATTATGGCACTTCAAGTGCACATCCAATTTAAATGCATTGGGAGTTTCTGGCTCTATCACCCTTTCAGGCAGTAAATTCCAGAGCCCTCCACTACCCTCTGGGTTAAAAAAGTACCCCTCAAATCCCTTCTAAACTTTCTCCCAATTGCTTTAAATCTGTGCCCCCTGGTTATTGACCTCTCTGCTAAGGGGAAATAGGTCCTTCCTATTCACTCTATTTGGGCCCCTCATAATTTTATACACCTCAATTAAGTCTCCTTATGTTCCGAAGAAAACAACTCCAGCCTTGAATTTTAAAAAAACCTCCTGCAGTCAAAGCAACTGCATTGATGAAAGGTCAGCGACCTGAAACCTTTCTCTCTCCACAGACGCAGCCTGACCTGCTGAGCATTTTCTGCTTATATTATATGAAAGCAACCACATTGCCTATTTAGCTAGGCCCCCTGCTGGGCAACTCTGAATGGAAGCAATTCCACCATTAAAGGTGTGAGCATCTGTGGTGTGTTGGCGGATTCCCATTGTTTCCATCTAATCTGATATGTGAGAATACACAGCTCTGAGGTGGTTGTTATTCCAACTAATTTGTCCTAATCATATATTATAAACGACTTATCTTTCTTTCTCTTTCTCTCTCTCTGGGAGTTACCTGGAATTATGAATAGAGTAAATAAGGAGAAACTGTTTCCACTGGCAGGACGGTCGGTAACCAGAAGACACAGATTTAAGGTAGTTGACAAAAGAAGCAGAGGCGAGATGAGGATTTTTTTTAATCGCACAGCGAGTTGTTGTGTTCTGGAATGCATGACCTGAAAGGGCAGTGGAAGCAGATTCAATAATAACTTTCAACAGAGAATTGGATAAATATTTCAAGGGTAAAAGTTTACAGATCAATGGGGAAAGAGCATGGGTGAGTGGGACTGATTGGAGAGCTCATTCAAAGAGTCGGCACAGGCATAATGGGCCCAATGGCCTCCTTCTGTGCTGTATCAGTCAATGATTCTGTGAACCCTATGTGAACTGAATCTGACTTCAGATCAGAATCAGAATGTAAATTAAGCCAATATCCCTTCGAGGACAAATAGGCAGAAATCTTGAAATGGTACACCCACCTATCTACATATGCTCTTCAATCCTTCTCTCACCAAAAGCACATCTAATTGCGTCTTAGATCTACTTAGAGTATTGGCTTCAATATCTTTCTGTTATCTCCCCCCAGCCCCCCCTCAGCCCCCCACCCCGTCTCATTGTATGAGTTGTGGGACCCACAAAACTCTCCCACCGTATAGGACTAGACCCCCTATCTGCTGGTATATAGATGATCACGGCCATGGAAGGAGCGTTCATGTCGTGGCTTGTCAAACTGATAAGGGACTGGCCATTTAGGACTGAGATGAGGAATTTCTTCACTCAGAAGGTGGTGAATCTCTGGAACTCTCTTCCCCAGAGGGCTGTGGATGCTCAGTCACTGAGGATATATTCAAGGCTGAATCGCTAAACTTTTGGGGCCAGACTTTCGGCTTCATTGTTGCCGATTTTCTCGGCGTTACAGCTGATTTTTTTGCCTGGCGAGAGTTTCCACGTAAGTTTTTGAACGTTATTGCCCATATCTGAAGTCGCTCACCGGGACCAAACTGCCCACTTGCAACACCGAGAACAACCGCCAGAGCATAAGTTTGGCCTCAACCGCTGATGTCCAGATCGCCAAGAGTCCTGCTTTTGCAGGGCGGTAAGGGGGGACCCTACAAAGAAAGGTAAGTTAAAGGTTCTTTTCTTGTTTTTTAAAAATTTTAACATGGCGATTAGGGTTAAACTGTCTTGGGAATACACGTGTTTATGTTTTTTTAAATTAAATTTTGTTTTAAAAGTTTTGTCCTCTCCCTAGGCCCGACCGCAGCCTAAATTTTACGGTTTACCGTCCATTCCGTTAACGACTGCCTATTTGTCTCACTTTGCACTTACCCACCGAGAAAACCGCCACGAATGAGTGTGCAACGCCCATTTTCTTGCCGGGCGATTAGTTCTACTTACTTTTACCTTTAAAATGGAAATTCTCGCCAGCTTTTTTCGCCGAACATCGGGCAATCAGGCGTTGAGGGAAAGTCTGGCCCTTGGAGTCTTGGGGAATTAAGGGGATATGGGGATCGGGCAACAAAGTTGAGATCTTATTACATGCGGATTTTATTTGGGATGATGGAGGCCCCGACCTGCGTGAGAACACCAGCAGCAGGTCGGGGCCATAAAAGGAGCGGTGAGCGGCCTCGGGAGCAGCGTGGAGGCTTACTACTCCAGGGAGCACGCGAGCTGGTGCAGGAGGGTGATGGCAGCGAAGAGTGTCGTCATCAAGGTCCAGGTCGGTGATTGGAGCATGGGCAGGTACAGCAGGAGCGGTGAGGTCGGGGCGAAGGAGCGGCGAGAGACTGTAGAGGAATGTGATCGGGGCCCAAGAGAGGCGTGAGTTCGGGGCCAGGGGCCCAGGGGAAGCACGGGCCAGCCCACACTGCGATTTGTGTGCGCTCTAGGTCCGTGCAGCAGAGCAGGTCTCCAGTCGTCATGCATAACCCTTGCCACTGGACCAAGACCTCGCTCTGTCAAATCCGTGTGGTGCTGGTGTGCAACGGCCACCACACGTTAAAAAAAATCCACGCACAGGCATCTTCCACCCTTCAGGATGTAGTTCAGGACCTGGAATATTAGGTCCTCAATTGAAACTGTTATGTGTTTAACCCTTTGTAACCTGCATGACACCTGACCACCAGAGGGCCCACCTGTTGGAGTCCCAAGGGATTCCAGCATCCCTTGGGAGCAAAGTATATAAGCAGGCCACCCACGAGGTACCTGCACTCTGGAATCGTATTAAAGGAGCTAAGGTCATACTTGCTCATTACACACAGTACTCAGCCTCACCCTTTATTATGAGTGTAACAATTGGCGACGAGGTAAGGAACAACCGCGCGAAAATTCAAAGAACAGTTGGTATCCTGGAGAAGTTCTCAGACGGGGACGATTGGGAGGCCTTCGTGGAGAGACTCCACCAATACTGCATGGCCAACGAGCTGGAAGGGGACGAGAACGCTACCAAACGAAGGGCGATCCTCCTAACTGTCTGTGGGGCAACAATCTATGGCCTCATGAAGAACCTTCTAGCTCTGGCAAAACCAACAGAGAAATCCTATGAAGAATTGTGTACGCTGGTCTGGGAACACTTAAATCCTAAGGAAAGTGTTTTGATGGCGAGATATCGGTTCTACACATGTCAACGATCGGAGGGCCAGGAAGTGGCAAGCTACTTCGCCGAACTAAGGCGCCTCGCAGGACATTGTGAGTTTGAGAAATTCCGAGACCAAATGCTCAGAGACTTTTTTCTACTGGGCATTGGACATGAAACATAGAAACATAGAAAATAGGTGCAGGAGTAGGCCATTCGGCCCTTCTAGCCTGCACCGCCATTCAATGAGTTCATGGCTGAACATTCAACTTCAGTACCCCATTCCTGCTTTCTCGCCATAGCCGTTGATCCCCCTAGTAGTAAGGACCTCATCTAACTCCTTTTTGAATATATTTAGTGAATTGGCCTCAACAACTTTCTGTGGTAGAGAATTCCACAGGTTCACCACTCTCTGGGTGAAGAAGTTCCTCCGCATCTCGGTCCTAAATGGCTTACCCCTTATCCTTAGACTGTGACCTCTGGTTCTGGACTTCCCCAACATTGGGAACATTCTTCCTGCATCTAACCTGTCTAACCCCGTCAGAATTTTAAATGTTTCTATGAGGTCCCCTCTCATTCTTCTGAACTCCAGTGAATACAAGCCCAGTTGATCCAGTCTTTCTTGATAGGTCAGTCCCGCCATCCCGGGAATCAGTCTGGTGAACCTTCGCTGCACTCCCTCAATAGCAAGAATGTCCTTCCTCAGGTTAGGAGACCAAAGCTGTACACAATACTCCAGGTGTGGCCTCACCAATGCCCTGTACAACTGTAGCAACACCTCCCTGCCCCTGTACTCAAATCCCCTTGCTATGAAGGCCAACATGCCATTTGCTTTCTTAACCGCCTGCTGCACCTGCATGCCAACCTTCAATGACTGATGTACCATGACACCCAGGTCTCTTTGCACCTCCCCTTTTCCTAATCTGTCACCATTCAGATAATAGTCTGTCTCTCTGTTTTTACCACCAAAGTGGATAACCTCACATTTATCCACATTATACTTCATCTGCCATGCATTTGCCCACTCACCTAACCTATCCAAGTCGCTCTGCAGCCTCACAGCATCCTCCTCGCAGCTCACACTGCCACCCAACTTAGTGTCATCCGCAAATTTGGAGACACTACATTTAATCCCCTCATCTAAATCATTAATGTACAGTGTAAACAGCTGGGGCCCCAGCACAGAACCCCACTTGCGGTACCCCACTAGTCACTGCCTGCCATTCTGAAAAGTACCCATTTACTCCTACTCTTTGCTTCCTGTCTGACAACCAGTTCTCAATCCATGTCAGTACACTACCCCCAATCCCATGTGCTCTAACTTTGCACATCAATCTCTTGTGTGGGACCTTGTCGAACGCCTTCTGAAAGTCCAAATATACCACATCAACTGGTTCTCCCTTATCCACTCTACTGGAAACATCCTCAAAAAATTCCAGAAGATTTGTCAAGCATGATTTCCCTTTCACAAATCCATGCTGACTTGGACCTATCATGTCACCTCTTTCCAAATGCACTGCTATGACATCCTTAATAATTGATTCCATCATTTTACCCACTACCGATGTCAGGCTGACCGGTCTATAATTCCCTGTTTTCTCTCTCCCTCCTTTTTTAAAAAGTGGGGTTACATTGGCTACCCTCCACTCCATAGGAACTGATCCAGAGTCAATGGAATGTTGGAAAATGACTGTCAACGCATCCACTATTTCCAAGGCCACCTCCTTAAGTACTCTGGGATGCAGTCCATCAGGCCCTGGGGATTTATCGGCCTTCAATCCCATCAATTTCCCCAACACAATTTCCCGGCTAATAAGGATTTCCCTCAGTTCCTCCTCCTTACTAGACCCCCCGACCCCTTTTATAACCGGAAGGTTGTTCATGTCCTCCTTCGTGAATACCGAACCAAAGTACTTGTTCAATTGGTCCGCCATTTCTTTGTTCCCCGTTATGACTTCCCCTGATTCTGACTACAGGGGACCTACGTTTGTCTTTACTAACCTTTTTCTCTTTACATATCTATAGAAACTTTTGCAATCCGTCTTAATGTTCCCTGCAAGCTTCTTCTCATACTCCATTTTCCCTGCCCAAATCAAACCCTTTGTCCTCCTCTGCTGAGTTCTAAATTTCTCCCAGTCCCCAGGTTCGCTGCTATTTCTGGCCAATTTGTATGCCACTTCCTTGGCTTTAATACTATCCCTGATTTCCCTTGATAGCCACGGTTGAGCCACCTTCCCTTTTTTATTTTTATGCCAGACAGGAATGTACAATTGTTGTAGTTCATCCATGCGGTCTCTAAATGTCTGCCATTGCCCATCCACAGTCAACCCCTTAAGTATCATTCGCCAATCCATCCCAGCCAATTCACGCCTCATACCTTCAAAGTTAGCCTTCTTTAAGTTCTGGACCATGGTCTCTGAATTAACTGTTTCATTCTCCATCCCAATGCAGAATTCCACCATATTATGGTCACTCTTCCCCAAGGGGCCTCGCACAACGAGATTGCTAATTAATCCTCTCTCATTACATAACACCCAGTCTAAGATGGCCTCCCCCCTAGTTGGTTCCTCGACATATTGGTCTAAAAAACCATCCCTTATGTACTCCAGGAAATCCTCCTCCACCGTATTGCTTCCAGTTTGGTTAGCCCAATCTATGTGCATATTAAAGTCACCCATTATAACTGCTGCACCTTTATTGCACGCACCCCTAATTTCATGTTTGATGCCCTCCCCAACATCACTACTACTGTTTGGAGGTCTGTACACAACTCCCACTAATGTTTTTTGCCCTTTGGTGTTCTGCAGCTCTACCCATATAGATTCCACATCATCCAAGCTAATGTCCTTCCTAACTATTGCCTTAATCTCCTCCTTAACCAGCAATGCTACCCCACCTCCTTTTCCTTTTATTCTATCCTTCCTGAATGTTGAATACCCCTGGATATTGAGTTCCCAGCCCTGATCATCCTGGAGCCACGTCTCCGCAATCCCAATCACATCATATTTGTTAACATCTATTTGCACAGTTAATTCATCCACCTTATTGCGGATACTCCTTGCATTAAGACACACAGCCTTTAGGCTTGCTTTTTTTAACACCCTCTGTCCTTTTAGAATTTTGCTGTACAATGGCCCTTTTTGTTCTTTGCCTTGGGTTTCTCTGCCCTCCACTTTTCCTCATCTCCTTTCTGTCTTTTGTTTTTGCCTCCTTTTTGTTTCCCTCTATCTCCCTGCATTGGTTCCCATCCCCCTGCCATATTAGTTTAACTCCTCCCCAACAGCACTAGCAAACACTCCCCCGAGGACATTGGTTCCGATTCTGCCCAGGTGCAGACCGTCCGGATTGTACTGGTCCCACCTCCCCCAGAACCGGTTCCAATGCCCCAGGAATTTGAATCCCTCCCTGCTGCACCATTGCTCAAGCCACGTATTCATCTGAGCTATCCTGCGATTCCTACTCTGACGAGCACGTGGCACTGGTAGCAATCCCGAGATTACTACTTTTGAGGTCCTAGTTCCTTAAATTCATTTCTTAGGACCTCATACCTTTTTTTACCTATGTCATTGGTACCAACGTGTACCACGAAAACTGGCTGTTCTCCCTCCATTTTTAGAATGTCCTGCACCCGCTCCGAGACATCCTTGACCCTTGCACCAGGGAGGCAACATACCATCCTGGAGTCTCGGTTGCGGCCGCAGAAACGCCTATCTATTCCCCTTACAATTGAATCCCCTATCACTATCGCTCGCCCACTCTTTTTCCTGCCCTCCTGTGCAACAGAGCCAGCCACGGTGCCATGAACTTGGCTGCTGCTGCCCTCTCCTGATGAGTCATCCCCCTCAACAGCACTCAAAGCAGTGTATCTGTTTTGCAGTGGGATGACCACAGGGGACCCCTGCACTACCTTCCTTGCACTACTCTTCCTGCTGGTCTTCCATTCCCTCGCTGGCTGTGGACCCTTCTCCTGCGGTAAGACCAACTCGCTACACGTGATACTCACGTCATTCTCAGCATCGTGGATGCTCCAGAGTGAATCCACCCTCAGCTCCAACTCCGCAACGCGGACCGTCAGGAGCCGGAGGTGGACACACTTCCCGCACATGTAGTCGTCAGGGACACTGGTGTTGTCCCCGAGTTCCCACATGGTACAGGAGGAGCATATCACGTGACCGAGCTGTCCTGCCATGACTTAACCCTTAGATACACTTAAATTGCCGACAACAATGTTAAAAGTTACTGACTAATAAAGAAAAAGAAAAACTACTCACCAATCAGCAGCCAATCACTTACCACGTTGGCTGTGACGTCACCTTTTGATTTCTTTCTACTTCTTTTTTGACTTCTCTCAGCTGGAGCTGCACCGGTACGTCTTTTATAGGCCGCTGCCTCTCTCGACTCCCGCCTCTCTCGACGCTCCCCGGACTGCTGAGCCTTTTATAGGCCGCTGCCTCTCTCGACTCCCGCCTCTCTCGACGCTCCCCGGACTGCTGAGCCTTTTATAGGCCGCTGCCTCTCTCGACTCCCGCCTCTCTCGACGCTCCCCGGACTGCTGAGCCTTTTATAGGCCGCTGCCTCTCTCGACTCCCGCCTCTCTCGACGCTCCCCGGACTGCTGAGCCTTTTATAGGCCGCTGCCTCTCTCGACTCCCGCCTCTCTCGACGCTCCCCGGACTGCTGAGCCTTTTATAGGCCGCTGCCTCTCTCGACTCCCGCCTCTCTCGACGCTCCCCGGACTGCTGAGCCTTTTATAGGCCGCTGCCTCTCTCGACTCCCGCCTCTCTCGACGCTCCCCGGACTGCTGAGCCTTTTATAGGCCGCTGTCTCTCTCGACTCCCGCCTCTCTCGACGCTCCCCGGACTGCTGAGCCTTTTATAGGCCGCTGTCTCTCTCGACTCCCGCCTCTCTCCTGAGACAATCCTGTGTAAACTGTCGGCTGTAGAAACTCCGAATCTAAGTAAAACCATAACGATAGCCCAGGCATTTATGTCCATCAGCGACAACACCAAGCAGATTTCGCAGAACAAAGAAGTTTTGGCTAGTACTGTGCATAAAGTAATGTCAGTTTTGAGCAGAAATGTACATGGCAGAACGTACACGCCGGCTGTTGTGACCCGACTTCAATTGACCCACAGTCCGCCATCAACTGTAAATGCGAGGCAGTTAACACCCTGTTAGCGCTGCGGAGGTGATCATCGGCCCCATCAATGCCGCTTTAAGCACTATGCGTGCAATGGTTGCAGAACAATGGGACACCTCCAACGAATGTGCAGGCAAGCTGCAAACTGTGCAAACCTTGCAAACCACCACGTTGCAGAGGAAGATCGATCTACAGTGGATCAGGCTGAATTGGAGACTCGTACTGAGGAGGCAGAAGTGTACGGGGTGCACACGTTTACTACGAAATGTCCACCAATAATGTTGAAAGTTGAACTGAACGGCATTCCAGTATCTATGGAGCTAGTCACGGGGAGCAAGTCAGTCCATAATGAGTAAAAAGGCCTTCAACAGGCTGTGGGGAAATAAGGCACACAAGCCCAAGCTCAGCCCAATTCACACCAAACTAAGGACTTACACCAAGGAACTAATCCCTGTAATTGCCAGTACAGAAGTCAAAGTCTCCTGCAACAGAGCAATACACGAACTCCCGCTGTGGACTGTACCAGGGGATGGCCCCACGTTATTTGGCAGAAGCTGGCTGGTAAAAATCCGCTGGAACTGGGACAACATCTGAGTGCTTTCGTCCGTCGACGACGCCTCATGTACCCAGGTTCTGAGCAAGTTCCCATTGTTGAGCGAGCCAGGCATTGGAAGCTTGTTGGGGACGAAAGTGCAGATCCATTTGGTTCCCGGTATGCGACCCATCCACCACAAGGCTTGGGCGGTACCGTACATGATGCGTAAAAAAGTGGAAATTGAGCTGGACAGGCTGCAACGAGAAGGCATCATCGCGCCATTGGAATTCAATGACTGGGCCAGTCCGATTGTCCCGGTACTCAAGGAGGACGGCACGGTTAGAATTTGTGGAGACTAAGGCGCCTCACAGCTGTCAAAGTCAACAAATCCAAACAGTAATGTGATTTGAACAACCTCCACATAGATTGAGAACTCTAACGATCTATCTTAGAATTTGTGGGGACTATAAAGTAACGATTAACCTTTTGTCGCTGCTGGCCCAGTACCCGCTACCCAAGGCAGACGACCTATTTGCAATCCTGGCTGGAGGGAAGACGTTCACTGAGCTGGACCTGACCTCGGCTGACATGACGCAGGAACGGGATGAGTCTTCGAAAGGCCTCAGCTTCATCAACACACACAAAGTTCTGTTTATCTACAGCCGGTGCCCGTTCGGGATTCGGTCGGTCGCGGCGATCTTCCAGCGGAACATGGAGCGCCTGCCAAAGTCGGTTCCTTGTACAGTGGTCTTCCAGGACAATATATTGGTTGCAGGTCGGGACACCATGGAGCACTTGAAGAATCTGGAGGAGGTTCTTAGTCGGTCGGATCGCGTGGGGCTCAGGTTGAAAGGCTCGAAGTGTGTTTTCCTGGCACAGGACGTCGAATTCTTGGGAAGGAGAATCACAGCAGACGGCATCAGATCCACCGACGCCGAGATGGAGGCCATCAAGAACGCGCCGTGACTGTCATGTATTCAACTGTCATTGTAACTGACCTCAGTTGTACATCGTGAGAACACTGACCACTAGGTGGTGAACTTGTGGGAGACACTCCTAACCTGGACTTTCAGGTTTAAAAGGGGAAGCTCCACCCACCTTCTCCACTTCAGTGCTGGCAAATAAAGGTTACTGGTCACAAGTATGGGCCTCGTGTGCATTTATACTGTATAGTAAGGACATATTATTGGTGAAAAAAAACTGGGATTTAAACCACGCGAGCATGGCCACCAGCAGCACAGATGAGAGGTACTGTGTTGGTGATGATTGGGACGATTTTATTGAGAGACTACAGCAAAGTTTCGTCACTAAGGAATGGCTGGGACAGGATTCGGCCGACAAACGCAGGGCTCATCTCCTGACGGTTTGTGGATCCAGGACGTACTCCCTGACGAAGGACCTTCTAGCACCAGAGAAGCCGGCGGACAAGACTTTTGAAGAGCTCAGTAAGTTGATCGGGGAACACTTTAAATTGGCGAGCAGCATGCACATGGCGAGACACCGGTTTTACACGCACCGGCGGCGAGAAGGGCAAAGCATTCCAGACTTCGTAGCAGATCTCCGGCGACTGGCGAGCCTATGTAAGTTCCCAGATGCATGCAGAGCGGAGATGCTGCGAGACTTTTTTATTGAGGGCATCGGACATGCTGGGGTTTTCAGGAAACTGATTGAGACTAAAGACTTGACCTTGGAAACGGCAGCTCTGATAGCCCAGCCATTTATCTCAGGGGAGGAAGAGACCAGAATGATGTTGACAAAAATCTTGGTTTAAATGCAGAAAATGGACAGGGAGTCAACATTGTTAACGCGGCACACAGTTCTCCAGGCAGATAGGGGCAATCAGACATGCCCGAGCATGTAGTCGAACCCAAAAGGGGAATTCAACAGAGATAATGGCTAGCTGAACGGCGATTCATGCCATCGCAAGGGACAATGCGGCCAGTAATGGGGTCATCAACACCTGTTAATGGTGCGCCTAAGGACAGTTACAGAGACAGTCAGACTGGTAATGGACCTTTTGTTTCCAACAACGGCTCATGTTGGAGATGTGGAGGCAAACACACAGCCAGTATCAGCAATATACCTGCAGAAACTGCAACGTCAGCGGTCACTTGGCGCGTATGTGCAGGAAGCCTGCAGCCAGGTTGATGTACAAGGAGGACGGGCCCGATGTAAGCCCTACGAGGCCAAATGGACACTGGGGGAAATCGCTGGAAGCTGAAGTTCAGCGAGTTCATATGGAGCACATATACAGTTCATACACCAGGATGCCACCAATAATGATGAAAGTGCTCCTCAATGGCATCCCAGTATCAATGGAGCTAGACACGGCGGGGCCAGCCAGTCCGTGATGAGTATCAAACAGTTCGACAAGTTGTGGGCGTCCAAGGCCAGGAGGCCAAAATTATTGCCGATTAACGCACAGCTACAGACATAAACAAAGGAGATAATTCCGGTGCTAGGTAGTCGTGACCCACAAAGATTCGGAGAACAGGTTGCCACTCTGGATTGTCCCGGGGGATGGTCCCGCACTACTGGGGAGGAGTTGGTTTTCTGTCATGAACTGGAAGTGGGGTGATGTCAATGCAATTTCTTCTGTGGAGCGACTATCATGCTCACAGGTCCTGGGCAAATTTGACTCACTATTTCAACTCGGCATTGGCACTTTCATGGGGACCAAGGTAGTGATTCACATAAACCCGGATGCCAGGCCAGTACACCACAAGGCCAGAGTGGTGCTGTACGTGATGTGGGAAAAGATAGAAGGCGAATTGGACCGCCTGCTGAGGGAAGGCATCATCTCGCCAGTCGAATTCAGTGACTGGGCGAGCCCGATCGTGCCGGTGTTCAAAGCGGATGGGTCGGTCAGGATATGTGGCGATTACAAGGCCACCATCAATCGGGTGTCACTCTAAGACCAATACCCGCTACCGAGAGCGGAGGACCTCTTTGCGACGCTATCCGGTGACAGACTTTTTTCAAAATTGGACCTGACCTTAGCTTACATGACCCAGGAGCTGGCGAGTGAGTCGAAGAAGCTGACCACCATCACGACAAACAAGGGGTTGTTTGAGTATAACAGATGTCCGTTCGAGATTCGCTCGGCCGCCGCGATCTTTCAACGAAATATGGAAAGCCTCCTCAAGTCGATTCCAAGGATGGTGGTTTTTCAAGACGACATCCTCATCACGGGTTGCAATAGTGAAGAACACCTCCACAACCTGCAGGAGGTGCTATGCAGACTGGACCGGGTAGGTCTGCGACTGAAAAAGGAGAAGTGCATCTTCCTATCTCCAGAGGTAGAATTCCTGGGGATGAGGGTAGCAGCAGACAGGATCAGACCTACTGCGTCCAAAACGGAAGCGATCCAGAGAGCACCCAGACCCTGTAACACGATGGAGCCGCGTTCGTTCCTGGGGCTCCTGAACTATTTTGGTAACTTTCTTCCCAAATTGAGCACGTTGTTAGAGCTGCTACATGTGCTCCTATGCAAAGGTCATGAATGAGTCTGGGGGGACAGCCAGGAAAGGGCTTTTGATAGAGCACGCAATTTGTTATGCTCCAACAATCTGTTAACGCTATATGACCCATGTAAGAAACTTGTTTTAACGTGCGATGTGTCGTCCTATAGGGTCGGGTGTGTGTTGCAGCATGTTAATGCCAAGGGTCAATTACAGCCGGTAGCCTATGCCTCCAGAAGTCTGTCCCAGGCAGAAAGGGGCTACGGGATGGTAGAGGTGGAAGCGCTTGCATGTGTATATGCAGTAAAAAAAATGCACCAGTACCTGTTTGGCAGGAAATTTGAGCTGGAGACAGATCACAAACCTCTAACGTCCCTTTTGACCGACAACAAGGTCATAAATGCAAATGCGTCGGCCCGCATACTGAGGTGGGCACTCACGTTAGCCGCTTATGGCTATACAATTCGGCACAGACCGGGCACTGAAAACTGTGCCGATGCACTCAGCAGGCTCCCACTAGCCACCACCGAGGGGGCAACCGAGCATGCTGCCGAGGTGGTCATGGCTGTTGAAGCTTTCGAAAGCGAAGACTCATCCGTGACAGCCCGTCAGATTAAAGTCTGGACAAATAGAGACCCACTACTGTCTTTAGTCAAGAAATGTGTCCTGAATGGGGACTGGGCATTCACGTACAGGGCATGCCCTGAGGAATTTAAACCATTTCACAGGCGCAAGGATGAACTCTCGATTCACGCTGATTGCCTACTGTGGGGAAACCGAGTAGTCATGCCCCAGATGGGCAGAGAGGTGTTCATCAGAGAACTCCACAATGAGCACCCGGGCATTGTCACGATGAAGGCAATTGCCAGGTCACACGTTTGGTGGCCAGGAATAGATGCAGACCTGGAACTTTGTGTTCGCAGGTGCAACACGTGTGCCCAGCTGGGCAATGCGCCCAGGGAAGCCCCCCTTAGCCCCTGGTCCTGGCCCGCCAAGCCATGGTCATGCATCCATGTGGACTACACAGGTCCTTTCATGGAAAAATGTTTTTGGTTGTAGTTGACGCCTACTCCAAATGGATTGAGTGTGACATTCTCAATTCAAGCACATCCTCTGCCACGGTAGAAAGTCTACGGGCAATGTTCGCCGCCCATGGTCAACCAGACGTCTTGGTCAGCGACAATGGCCCGTGCTTTACAAGCATTGAATTCCAGGACTTCATGGCAGGAATTAGTATCAACCATGTCAAACGGCCAGGCGGAACGAGCAGTGCAGATAATCAAACAGGGGATGTTCAGAATCCAAGGGGGTTCCCTACAAAGCCGCTTATCACGCCTCCTGTTGACCAATAGATCCCGACCACACTCGCTCACAGGGGTTCCACCCGCAGAGCTGCTAATGAAAAGGACGCTCAAAACCAGGTTACCCCTTATACACCCCACCATGAAAGAAATTGTTGAGAGCAGGCACCGGTCACAATGTGACTACCATGACGGGAATGCGAGGGCGCGATGTATTGATGTCAATGACCCTGTCTTTGTCCTCAACTACCCTGCAGGGCCCAAATGGCTCGCAGGCACCGTGATTGCCAAAGAGGGGAATAGGATTCTGGTAGTTAAACTTACCAATGGACAAATCTGCCGCAAACACGTGGATCAAACTAAAAGGAGGTTCAGCAACCCCATAGAAGAAGCAGAGGAAGAACACGATGTAGAGTTCACTCCATCACAGGTGACCGAACACCGGAATTAAAGGGAGGAGAGCCTAATCACTGTGGGCAGTCTGGATAGGCCTGAGGCACCGCAAACAGCAGACACTCAGGCCAGCGCCCAACAACCGGAGCCCCAACTCAGGCGCTCTACAAGGGAGCGTAAACCACCAGAGAGACTCAACCTGTGATCCCAATAAGACTTTGGGGGGGAGGTGATGTCATGTATTCAACTGTCATTGTAACCCATGTATAAACTGACCTAAGTTGTACACCGTAGGAACACTGACCACTAGGTGGTGAACTTGTGGGAGACACTCCTAACCTGGACTTTCAGGTATAAAAGGGGAAGCTCCACCCACCTTCTCCACTTCAGTGCTGTCAAATAAAGGTTACTGGTCACAGAGTGCCCTTCTCTCAAGTATGGGCCTCGTGTGCATTTATACTGTGTAGTGAGGACATATTAGTGACTGAGCTGCGATCGTTCCTGCGACTCCTGAACTATTTCAGTAATTTCCTACCTGGGTTAAGCACCCTGCTAGAATCTCTACATGCGCTACTGCGCAAGGGAGACGACTTAGTATGGGGGAATTCAGAAGAGGCTGCCTTTCAGAAAGCCAGAAATCTGTTGTGTTCTAACAAAGTGCTTGTCCTGTATAACCCTTGTAAATGATTAGTACTAGCTTGCGATGGGCCGTCATACAGGGTCAGGTGTGCACTACAATAGGCTAACGAAGCGGAGATTTTGCAACCAGTCGCTTATGCATCCAGGAGTTTGTCCAAGGCCGAAAGGGCCTACAGCATGGTTGAAAAAGAGGCTCTGGCATGCATTTACAGGGTAAAAAAAATGCAACAGTACTTATTTGGCCTCAAGTTTGAGCTTGAAACTGACCACAAGCCGCTCATATCACTGTTCTCTGAGAGCAAAGGGATTAATACCAATGACTCTGCCCGCACCCAAAGATGGGCGCTCACGCTGTCGGCACACAACTATGTAATCCGGCACAGACCGGGCACAGAGGACTGCGCAGATGCTCTTAGTCGGCTGCCATTGCCCACTACCGGGGTGGAAATGACACAACCAGCGCACTTGCTCATGGTCATGGGGATCACGGTGGACAAGAGAGAGTCTTGTTTTAAGTGCCCTTTTCATGAGCAGTTCAGCTGGGGGAACCCCGGTGAGTGAGTGGGGTCTGGTGCGGTAGCTGAGCAGCACTCGGGAAAACCGGATCTGCAGTGAGCCTTGCGAAACACGTTTCAAGCTTTGCTTGATGGTCTGAACTGCCCATTCTGCCTGGCCATTGGATGCGGGCTTGACCGGGGCAGATGTGACATGTTTGATTCCGTTGTGGGTCATGAATTCCTTGAACTCAGCGCTGGTGAAGCACGGCCCATTGTCGCTGACTCGGACATCAGGCAAGCCGTGCGTGGCAAACATGGCTCGTAGGCTTTCAATGGTCGCCGTGGACGTGCTTACAGATATTATTGCACATTCAATCCATTTCAAGTAAGCGTCCACGACAACTAAAAACATTTTGCCTCGGAATGGGCCCGCATAGTCTACAAGGATCCTCGACCATGGTTTGGATGGCCATGTCCCCAGCAGCCCGGCAAGGCTGGCAGCCCAACAGCCCAGTGAAGAACTGACCAACCCACCCACACCCGCATTTGTACCGAGACGATCGACAAGGGAGCGTAAAGCCCCAAATTGTCTCACCTTGTAAATAAGTGTACAGTTGACTTCACGGGGGGGAGTGATGTTATGTATTTAACCCTTTGTAACCTGCATGACACCTAACCACCAAAGGGCCCACCTGTTGGAGTCCCAAGGGATCCCAGCATCCCTTGGGAGCACAGTATATAAGCACAGTATCTAACCACCCACGAGGTACTTGCACTCTGGAATTGTATTAAAGGAGCTAAGGTCACACTTGCTCATTACACACAGTACTCAGTCTCACCTTTTATTATGAGTGTAACAGAAACACCTGTGAACTCATCCTTTTTTGGCGTGGAAGCAAGTCATCCTCGCTTCGAGGGACTGCCGATGATGGTGATGACAATGACATGGCGGAGCAGTTCGAAGGGCCATATGGCCTACTCCTGCATACTATTTTGTATAAAGACATGGATTTATATAGCGCCTTCCATGACCACCAGACATCTCAAAACACTTTACAACCAATGAAGTACTTTTAGAGTGTTGTCACTGCTGTAATGCAGGAAACGCGGCAGCCAACTTGCACACAGCAAACTCTTATAAACAGCAATGTGATAATAACCAGATAATGTTTTTTGTTATTTGAATTGAGGGATAAATATTGGCCAGGACACCAGGGATAACTCCCCTGCTCTTCTTCAAAATAGTGCCATGGGATCTTTTACGTCCACTTGATAGAGCAGACTGGGCCTCGGTTTAATATCTCATCCGAAAGCCGGCACCTCTGACACTGCGGCACTCCCTCAGCACTGCAGTGGAGTGTCAGTCTCGATTTTTATTTATGCTCATGTCCTTGAAGTGGGACTTGAACCCACAACCTTCTGACTCAGATGGGAGAACACTATCCACTGATCCACAGCTGACACTGTTATGTTCTTATACCAAACGAGCCAAAGGTGGGCAGCGGAAACGTTACAAGGACACCCTCAAAGCCTCCCTGGTGAAGTGTGACATCACCATTGACACCTGGGAGTCTCTGGCCGAAGACCGCCCTAAGTGGAGAAAGTGCATCCGGGACGGTGTTGAGCTCTTCGAATTTCAACGGCGTGAGTGTGAAGAGGTCAGGCGCGGGCAGCAGAAGGAGCGTGTGATAAATCAGTCCCATCCTCCCTTCCCCCGACAAATGTCTGTCCCACCTGTGACAGGGCCTGTGGCTCTCGTATTGGATTGTTCAGCCACCAAAGAACTCACTTCAGGAGTGGAAGCGATTCCGAGGGACTGCCTATGATGATGATGACTCATTACAGGTGCAGCGTCCAGAATCCGGAACCCTCGGGACCGAGGCCATTCCGGATTCCGCGTTTTTCCGGACTGTGGCTCGTCTTTCTGACGTCACGAATCTGGAAACACCCAAACCCAGGTTCGGTTATTTCTGGATCTCGGAACGTCAGAAAGGGGGGATCACTGCCAAGGATCTGTTCGGGAGGGGCCCAGCCGCCGTGGAGCTATTTGGGCGGGCCCCACCATCCAGGAGCTGTTCAGGCGGGGCCCCACCGCCCTGGAGCTGTTCAGGCGGGCCCCGCCACCAAGGAAGTGTTCAGGCCAGCGGGCCCTGTCGCAGAGGAGGCATTGGGGCGGGCCGGTGAGGAGGCCCCGACGCACGGGTAGCGGCGGCGAGTGGAGCGAGGCGAGCGGCGGCGGGGTAAGGGCAGCGGCGGCTAGTTGAGGCCCGAGGTCGGGCAGCGGCGGGGCCCTGAGGTAATGGCAGCAGTGGCAAGCGAGGCGAGGCCTGAGGTCTGGCAGTGGCATCGAGCAAGGCGAGGCAAGCGATGGTGGGGTAAGGGCAGCGGTGGCAAGGTGAGGCCCGAGGTACAGGCAGCAGCGGGGCCCCGAGGTACGGGCAGCAGCGGGGCCCCGAGGTAAGGGCAACAGCGGGGCCCCGAGGTAAGGGCAGCAGCGGAGAGGGGGCCGAGGTGAGTGGAGGCGAGGCCTGAGGTTGGGCAGGATTGGTGGGTCCCGATTCCGGAATATTTTACGAATTCCGGATGATCCTGCCACCAATCGGTCCGGAGTCCGGATTCCGGAACTCTAGATTTTGGACGCTGCACCTGTATTCAGTCTGCGAAACCTTCCTCCACTTCACACCATTCCCCAAGGGAAGAGTGGGACGATATAACAACCACAAGGAACCATTTGCCTGGATCAGTTTTGTCAATTCCCTTCTTCATCCTGAGTCAGCTTGAAATCTCTTCTGCAAAGAAAACAAGCCCAGCTTCATTAAACACTTCGTCTAACTTTCGAGAATCTTAAGTCTGGAATGGCCTTGGTTCTACACTCTCTCAAGGGGCAGAAATATCCTGATATGATTAGGTCACCAGAACTGCACACTGACTTTAGATGCAGAGTGACTCAGTCTCAGCCTATGGCACAACTGAGATTTGACAAACTTATCTGTCAGCTGTGTGGGAAATCAGCATGTTGAGCCTTTAAAGATTTTGAGTGGGTCTCATCATCTTAAAATTCAAGCAGTTGCAAAGGATTATGATTTACACTCTCTGCCCGTTGTTATTTCTGTTTCAACCTGTCTGGGAAGGATAACTGAGCTGATCAATGCGAGGGCGCTGATTTCAGATACGGCTGATGCCAAATCATCCATGGATTTCAGACTGGAGCCTCACAAAATGCCTTAGTAACTTACTTAAGCCAACATCTCCCAATATTGTTGTTAGTATTCTCTGTTTAAACAAAACAACTGGCATTTATACAGCGCCTTTAACATGGTGTCAAGTGTCAACTGTGGCTCAGTGGGTAGCACTCTTGCCTCAACGTCAGAAGGTTGTGGGTTCAAGTCCCACTCCAGGAACTTGAGCACATGAATCCACGCTGACACTCCCAGTGCAGTGCTGAGAGAGTACTGCACTGTTGGAGATGCTGCCTTTCGGATGAGACGTTAAACTGAGGCACTGTCTGCTCTCTCAGGTGGATGTAAAAGAACCCATGGCACTATTTTGAAGAAGAGCAGGGGAGTTCCCTCTGGTGTCCTGGCCAATATTTATCCCTCAAGCAACATAACAAAAACAGTTCATCTGGTCATTATCAAATTGCTGTTTATGGGAGCTTGCTGTGTGCAAATTGGCTGCCACGTTTCCGACATTACACAGTGACTACACTCCAAAAGTACTTCATTGGCTGTAAACCACTTTAAGATGTCCGGTGGTTGTGAAAAGCGCGATATAAATGCAAGTCTTTCTTTTAGTCAAGCTTCGCAGGAACGTAATCAAACAAAAACTGACATCGAGCCACAGAAGAAGATATTAGGACAGGTGACCAAACGCTTAGTCAAACATGTAGAATTTAAGGAGTGACTTAAGGAAGGAAAGAGAGGCGAAGAGGCTTAGGACCAAGATAGCTGAAAGAACGGTCGCCAATGGAGCAATGGAAATCAGGGATGCGCACGAGGCCAGAATTAGAGGAGCGCAGAGATCTCGGAGGGTTGTAGGGCTGGAGGAGGTTACAGAGATAGCGAAAATCAACCTTGACAAGATCAGACAGAACAAGATAAAGGGATCTGAATGCTTTGTAATGGCCAATTTTCTCCCCTGCTCTTCGGATGGTGCTGACTCAGGTCTGGTATTGTTCCACAGCAACAGCAGCTCTCAGCCACCCTGCACAAATGCCCATTCTTCATGTGTGAGCCTTGACTGTGAGTGGCAGCAGGATGTTCACATTCAACTTGCCAAGGCTTCTTGGGCAGCACATCCCAAACCCGCCACCTCCACTACCGAAAAGGACAAGGGCAGCAGGTGCATGGGAACACCACCACCTGCAAGTTACACACCATCCTGACTTGGGCCTGGAGGGGATTAGAGAGAAAGGGAGGGGGAAGAGGTCACATGGAGGGATTTGAAAACAAGGATAAGAAATGTAAAATCAAGGCAGTGCTTAACCCTCTATAGGGGTTCTGACAGTGAGACTTCCCTTTGAAAGGTGTCCTAATGGTGACGCTCCCTCTTCAAGCGTTTTATAGGGGGTATAAAATATGCTCAATAATAATGTTGTAGTTCAAGTCTCAGAACTTATGGTGCTGTTCGATCATACTGTTAGAATTTTTCTCCTCTTTGTGTGGTGAGATAGCGAGAGATTGCATGAAGTATTCGCTAATAATATTCAGCGTTGTATTTACATAGTTATTAAAAATGTGATGGGAAATGTTTGATTGCACTGTGCAAGCATTGATTCGAAACTTAACCCTTCCTTTGGTAACCTGCACTCTCTGCATTGCTTTCTTGAGTGTTCGATAGGATAAACTATTTCTTGTGGTTGGGGGAATCAAAAACGAGAGGGCATCATCGAGCTAGACCATTCAGGAAGCACTTCTTCACACAAAGGGCAGTAGAAAGCTGGAACTCTCTCCATCAAAAGGCTGTGGGGGAAGTGGATCTTTCAAGACTGAGATCCATAGATTTTTATTATAAAGGTATCAAGGAAATTGGAGTTTAGTCGGGTAATTGGAGTTGAGATACATGATGAGCCATGATCTCATTGAACAGCGGAGCAGGCTCGAGAGGCTGAATGGCCTCCTCCTGTTCCTTTCGAAGAAAACATTAAATACTGACCAATCTGAGGTGGCAATGGGTTGGAAGAAATTTGAGAGATTTTTTTTGGTGGGAATCTTGTGCCCAAGTTGAGGGATGCGAGCGGAATGAAACACTGGAGGTACCCGGCGTCAGCGCCCAGCATTGCTCAGGTATAGCAGGAAATCCCACAGCTTAAAACTCCCCCAGCTGTTCCCCAAACAAAATGCTTCAGCACCAAGCTGAGAATTGTGCCCCATTTCGCTCCAGTGGAACTTATCTTACATTTACCAATCATCCTGTGGCATCTCAGGGGGAGACAATCTCTTAACTTCGAGCAATGGCTACTAACTCAGGAACTGGCTCACTCACTTCACATAGGACCCTCGAAGCCAATGGGGAGAGGAGATTTTCATCCCTTCGAAACTAGGCTCAATTTAAATCCAGGTACGAAAAGTGACTCACAACAGATAGTCCCTGCACATCACCTTTATAACCTTTTTGAACTTTTAAAAAACACTGGTTTAGCCTCAACTGGAGTACTGTGTCCAATTAGGAATGGTGTGAAGGTCTTAGAGAGGGTGCATAAAAGATTTACAAGAATGGTTCCAGGGATGAGGGACTTCAGCTACGTGGATAGATTGAAGAAGCTGGGGTTGTTCTCATTAGAGCAGAGAAGGTTGAGAGGAGATTTGATGGAGGTGTTCAAAATTATGAGGGGTCCAGGCAGAGGAGATAGAGAGAAACTATTCCCATTGGCGGAAGGGTCGAGAACCAGAGGCCACAGATTTAAGGTGATGGGCATAAGAACCAAAGGCGACATGAGGAAAAACTTTTTTTTAACACGAGTGGTTAGGATCTGGAATGCACTGCCTGAAAGGGTGGTGGAGGCAGACTCAATCATGGCTTTCAAATGGGAATTGGATAAGTACCTGAAGTTCAAAAATTTGCAGGGCTTCAGGGAAAGGGCGGGGAAATGGGACTAGCTGAGAGTTGGCACGGGCTCGATGTGTAACCATTCTATAATTCTATGATCACTACTTTCTGTAACTCCGACAGAGGTTGGAACAAAGACTTAGAGCACAGGGTCTGCAAACTGGATGCTTGCCCACAATTCCCTGAGATGCAGTGCCGGATTACGGCCTTCCCCCACCCCCTCAAATGCGGCGTAAATGGAGCGCAAACGGCGGTTTAACGGCGTGCTTCCAATTAGGTTACAGAGTAACAAGAGCAGCGCCGAGTAAATTCCTGGCCCGGGATCTTAAAAGTGTGCTACCTGACCTGCTGAGCAACGCTCCCTCTAAATATTACCGTGGGTGCGTGTACTGTTTATTTAACTACACAGTTCCTTTAAATTTGCAGCACAGTATCTTTGACAAGGCAGCTTGTGAGTGGCCTGGTGCGGTACCGTCACAGATTGCATGCACAGCTTACAGGGAGCAGTGCTGATGAGTATTTACAGCATTTTCTGTTTTTATTTCAGATTTCCAGCATCCACAGTATCTTGCGTTTGTGTTAAGTGTTTTTAAAAAATATATATATATTATATTCCAATGAACATACATTTGCATTGCTTATTATATTCGCAATGTGAATCGATCACAAGATTAGTTCAAGCAAGTAGTGATGTGCAGGGACCATCTGGTGTGAGACACTGACAACAGAGAGGCAGTGGCAGGGCCTGGAGAAGCGATGGAGAGATAGAATCGTTACAGCGCAGAAGGAGGCCATTCAGCCCGTCGAGCCCAAGCCAGCTCTCTGCAAGCACACTTCAGCCAGTCCCATTCCCCCGCCCTTTCTCTGTAGCCCTGCAAGTGTTTTTCCTTCGGGTTACTTATCCAATTCCCTTTTGATAGCCATGATTGAATCTGCCTCCACTGCGCTCTCAGGCAGTGTATTCCAGATAGAGTGAGGAGTTGTCAGCCTACGTGTGGAAGCTGACCCCATCATTGGGTGGTGTTGCCAAGGGGCAAGCATGTCGATGAGACAGAACAGGAGGCCGAAGGTAGATCCTTGTTAGACTCTGGAAGTAACAGTGTGGGGTTGGGAAGATTAGTCTATGCAAAGTTAGCCGATCACAGCTGGAATAATGGGAGGGACACTAGGATTGGCCCCATTGCTTTGCAGATATGGAGGCGCGAACTGTCCATATGTTCCTGCTCCTGATCGCTATCCACTGGCTCCTGCTAGCATTGCACATCTGGACCTCTGACTTTGGTGGTCAAATGGCCCTTCAACACGAAGGACTGAATTTTCCATCCGTTGGGGGTGGAACCTCTGCCCAACCAAAAGGGCATACAGATTATTTTTTTACTCGTTCACGGGATGTAGCCGTTGCTTGCAAGGCCAGCCTTTATTGCCCATCCCTAGTATGGCGGAACAGACTCGAGGGGCTGAATGGTCGACTCCTGTTCCTTTGTTCCCACTGTTAACCCACTCGAGATGTATCACCCCTGCTCCTCCTGGCCCACAAAGAATCCTCAGAAAAGTTAAATGAAGTAAAGTCCTTACCTTGGCCTCTTCTGGCTGCTCTTGCCAAGTCTGGCTGTGCAGGGCTTCCCAATTTCCCAAGCTAAAAATTGCGTCACGGCACGAATTAAGAAGAGGCTGGACAAGCATATGAGGGAGAAGGGAATAGAGGGTTATGCTGATAGATTTGGAGGAAAGACGGGAGAAGGCTCGAGTGGAGCATAAACACTGACATGGATTGGTTGTGCCGAATGGCCTATTTCTGTGCCGTATATCCTACGTAAATCTATGAATGCACAGTAAGCCCCCGCCTGCCTGGAGCAGGCAGCCTTCCCGTGCCTGTTTTGAGATGAGTAAAAATGCCTGTGGGCAGGAACAGCTTTAACGACCCACCTGGTTCATTCTCCCTCGAAGGGCTGGGTTAAAATCTGGGCGCTTATTTCAACACAGTAAGGAGGAGGGGCCTGTGGGACAGTGCGTTTGGAGCTCAGGAGGAACGAGAGTGGGAGGTTCAATGGAATATTGGGCACAGTGCTGGCAGTTTTGCCGTCATTACAACTGCAAAATCGGTTCTGCAATCTCACAACTTTTGCCACGGTGGGTGTAATGTATGCACCTGTGAGTTGTGAATGGCTTAGCCAGTCACATGATGTTCACAAGACTCAATAAAACTCCAGCCAGTTGGGTTCAGGGGATCCACGATGAGGCAGCTGGTTGTGAGCCGAGTGGATGAACTGGTACTGTGTAGTGCGATTGTTAAACCTTTGCTAATAAGCCAACTACAGCTGTAGTTCTTAATAACAATGTGTTGCTATGAATATGAATTCTTAAGCAAAGAACCCATGAAACAAATACATTACAGTCGGATTTGAACTCACGACATCTGGACTGCTAGTTCATGGTCAAAGTCATTGGAGGGCTGTTCTTTCAATGCATATTTTCAACATTTGTTGTTTTATTTTCCTTTCATAGATGAGAAAGGTTATGTTGGACGGAGAGAGAGAGATACAAAGATAAAGAAAGGGAGAGACAGAAACCAGACTCTGAAGATGAGAGGATCGGAAAACAAGCTTGTGGAGTTGTCCTAGAGTACAAGTAATTCAGGTGTTACTTTGCAATGTGTGGCACGATGTCACCTGCACTGAGATATTCCTTACCTTTGCTGCCCCGTATTCCTAGGTTTTGAAAATATCACTGACACCCAACAATACTAAATAATTCTTCACTGAACATGTTTCATATGATCTCTATTCAGTGAATGTTGCAAAGATATTAAGTTTTACTAATTGCACAGTGAGAGCAAATCGTCATGGAAGGATAGATGGAATTCAATCTCAACTGAGCATCATTTTGATTAAATCTACATATAGCTTTACGTAGAATTACATAGAATTTATGGCACAGAAACAGGCCATTCGACCCAACTGGTCTATGCCAGCGTTTATGCTCCACACAAGCCTCCTCCCAACCCTCTTCAACTCACCCCATCAACGTATTCTTGTATTCTTTTCTCACTCATGTGTATATCCAGCTTCCCCTTAAATGCTTCTGCACTATTTACCTCGACCACTCCCTGTGGTAGCGAGTTCCACATTCTCACCACTCTCTGGGTGAGAAAGTTCCTCCTGAGTTCCTATTGGATTTATTAGTGACTATCTTATATTTATGACCTTCAGGAGAAACTTATTGACAACCTGGCCTCTTCCCAAGAGCATGAGCCAGGGATTTAGAAGCAGTTGCCAATCATCAGAAGCAATTGCATTCGAATTGATCTCAAGAAGTACCCTGGATCACTTCCTCACACCAAGGAGCAGAGCAGTGGTCTTAAATGGTCAGCCAAGTTAGCCTCAACTCAATCTTGACAGCTAAACAACTACTTATATTTATGAAGCGACTTTAAAGTAGAAAAAAATGTCCCTTTGCAGAAAGAAAAAAGACTTGCATTTATATAGCACCTGTCACGACCACTGGACTTCCCAAAGCGTTTAACAGCGAATGAAGCACTTTTTGAAGTGTGGTCACTGTTGTATTGCAGGAAACGCGGCAGCTAATTTGTGCACAGCAAGTTCCCACAAACAGCAATGTGATAATGACCAGAAAATCTGTTTTTAGTGATGTTGATTGAGGGATAAATATTGGCTGGGACCCCGGGGATAACTCCCCTTCGAAATAGTGCCATTGGAACTTTTATGTCCATGACTCATCTGAAAAACAGCACCTCTGACTTTGCAGCACTCCCTCAGTACTGCACTGGAAGTGTCAGCCTGGATTTTTGTGCTCAAGTCTCTGGAGTGGCAGAGGTGAAAAAATGGATGCGGAGGCAAAGAAGAATAAATGGTCTGACGGTACCGGTGGCTGTGGAGCAGTAACCCAGCACGAGTCAGCCCCTCGGGAGAAGAGGAAACTGGAGAGGAAAAAAAGGTATGGCTCATTAGGACAAAAAAAATCAATGGCAGCTCAATGCAACTGAACGAGTTGACATGGGTGTTGGTACTGTGCTTTTTATATGGCATTCACCTTAAACGATTCTTAAAACTAGGTGTACGCATGATTTAAAATAACTTCCAACAGGGCTACAGGTAACACTTCTCATTGGAACACCAGCTCTCAGGATCAGTGAGTGCAGCTCACAGGACTGACCCACCCTTCCCCCTATGAGTTACCAATCTCAGCCTTGCTGCAAAGTCAGGAGTATAGGCTCTTCTCAACAAGGAAGAAAATAAAAAAGACTTGCATTTCAGAAGCGCCTTTCACGACCACTGACATCCCAAAGCGCATGACAGCCAATGAAGCCCTTTTGAAATGTGGTCACTGTTGCAATGTTGGAAACGAGGCAGCCAAATTGCACACAGCAAGCTCCCTCAAAAAACAGTGTGATAATGATCAGATTATCTGTCTTTGTTATGTTGATTGAGGGATACGCTGGGCAGGCCACATAGTCCGCATGCCAGACACGAGACTCCCAAAGCAAGTGCTCTACTTGGAGCTCCTTCACGGAAAATGAGCCAAAGGTGGGCAGCAGAAACGCTACAAAGACACCCTCAAAGCCTCCCTGATAAAGTGCAACATCCCCACTGACACCTGGGAGTCCCTGGCCCAAGACAGCCCTAAGTGGAGGAAGTGCATCCGAGAGGGCGCTGAGCACCTCGAGTCTCAACGCCGAGAGCATGCAGAAATCAAGCGCGGGCAGCGGAAAGAGCATGTGGCAAACCAGTCCCACCCCCCATTCCCTCAACGACTATCTGTCCCACCTGTGAAAGGGACTGTGGCTCTCGTATTGGACTGCTCAGCCACCAAAGAACTCACTTCAGGAGTGGAAGCAATTCTTCCTCGATTCCGAGGGACTGCCTATGATGATGATGATGGATTGAGGGATAAATATTGGCCAGAACACTGGGGATAATTCCCCAGCTCTTCTTCGAAATAGTGCCATGGGATCTTTTATGTTTACCTGAGAGAGCAAACGGGGCCTCGGTTTAACGTCTCAACCGAAAGACATCGCCTCCGACAGTGCAGCGCTCCCTCAGCATTGCACTGGAGTGTCAGCCTGGAATTTTGTGCTCAAGTCTCTGGAGTGAGACTTGAACCCACAAGCGTCCGATTCAAAGGCGAGGGTGCTCCCCAGTGAGCCACAGCCGAAGGAAAGAAAGACAAGGAAGAGGCGCTTCCACTGGGAGACCTCACTTGCCTCCAGTGTGGACAATATGAAAACCCTCTTGTTGACGTTAGTCCTCCGCCCCTCGTTTAGTTTCCTCACACCATGCATTACTCTTAGCCTAACACAACCAAACTAAGTTTTATTTCAGTTTGTTGCAGAAATGTGTGGGTTTCTATTCAGTAATGAGTGCTGCTGACTGATCGGGGTAATAAGTGAATGACTGAAGGAACAAGAGGAAGGATACACTGGCAGAAATGTGTGGGTATCTTTTCAGTAATCCCAACGATGACGGGTTGCATGTATTAAGTGCCTTTAGTGTCCCAAGGCTCTTCACGGGAGCAATTGTTGGGCAGAAATTGACACCGAGTCACATGAGGTGATATTAGGACAGGAGCTTGGTCAAAGAGGAAACCAGGGACTGCGGTTAAGTGGAGAGACGAGAGAAGCTGGTATTGTTCTCCTTACAGCAGAGAAGGTTATGGGGAGATTTAATAGAGGTGTTCAATATTATGAAGGGTTTGGATAGAGTAAATAAGGAGAAACTGTTTCCACTGGCAGCAGGGTCGGTAAGCATTTAAGGTAACCAGAGGAGAATTTTTTTTACGCAGCGAGTTATGATCTGGAATGCACGGCCTGAAAGGGCAATAGAAGGAGATTCAATAGTAACTTTAAAAAGGGAACTGGATATAATCTCGAAAAGGAAGCATTTGCAGGACTATGAGCAAGAGCAGGCACAAGCACGATGAGATGAATGGCCTCCTTCTGTGCTGTAAGACGCTATGATTCTAAGTAACATAACAACATACTTGCTTTTATATAGCACCTTGAAAAACAAGGTGTTGGAAAGTAGAGATAATGGACACCAAACAAGGGAGAGGGTGTTTTCTCATGTGGAGGGTAAACGTTTGAAACGGGCTGTTTGGGTCGAATGATCTGTTTCTGTTTTGTAACTTTTATGTACAACACAACGGGCAGGGACTACCCACCTCGATCTCTGATAGAAATATAGCAATCAAAGAAAACCAGTCCTTTCCCGGCCCCCCAGCGAACAACCACACCTACCTCGCCCAACTGGTAATTCTTTGCATTTGGGTCGAATGTCAGCAGGCTTGTCAATTGGAACGGTAGCATAGTTGTTCTATTACTGGACAAGTTATCCAGAGGCCTGGACTGATAATCCGGAAACATTCGTTCAAATCCCACAACGGCAGCTGGGGAATTTAAATTCAGTGAATTAAATAAATCTGGAATAAAAAGCTAGCATCAGTAATGGTGACCAAGAAACTATTGGATTTTTGTAAAAACTCAACTGGTTCACGAATGTCCTTGAGGGAAGGAAATCTGCAGCCCTTATCAGGTCTGGCCTATATGTGACTCCAGACCCACAGCAATGTGGTTGACTCTTAACTGCCCTCTGAAATGGCCGAGCAAGACACTCCGTTGTCAAGAATAGCCTTCTCGAGGGCAACTTGGGATGCACAATAAATGCCGGCCTTGCCAGCGACGTCCACGTCCCATGAATGAATAAAATAAAAGGCTATTTGGCTGGGGGAGGCACCCTAGACGAACCCGATCCTCTCTGCTGCTGGTTTCCATGAACCACTGGATGACGACCGGCAGCTGCATGTCCCTCTCTCCGAAGCCCAGCGGTGCGAAGGCCAGTCAGTAGCCTTCCCAACAACCGACCTGTCTGAGGTCAGAACTTGGGAGTATGTGGCCTGTTATGGGCGTGGCTCTTAAATGCCGTGCGTTGATCATCCCGTTGCTCTGAGATCCTGACTTCAGGTGGGGCTCGCAGATCGTTCATCAGCACCCGACGTGAGGCTCTGATCAAATCCCAACAGGTGGTGTGTGAAGGAAAACGCGGAGTACATTTTCAAAACAAATTTTTTTTATTATCACCCAGTATTCACACAATAAATACAGAATCATCCAATGTTATAACAGGAGATTGCAAGTCAAACGCTGAGGTACTACGGGATGGAATGTTTTGTATGTGCACACAGGATAAGGGGAATAATGTTTGGACTGATGTATAGACAGCTTCAATAAAACACTGGGGTGCATTTGCTGTGAGTTAATATATCAAGGGACTGATGGAAATGAAGTCAGTTCAAATACATGTTTTTTGATAAACAGAATCGTGGACAAACCCTTCCTGTCGTGCTTGAGGAGAGTAGAATGCCGTTTCCATGGCAACAGGCACTGAACAAAGCCTCCTTACACTTCAGCCATGATTCACCAACAGAGTCTGAAAAGAGAAGAAGACATGCGTCTTTTATTTGGTCCAATCACCGATAGAACACTTTCGCCAACCACCAGTGTGTATGCGGCTGCTCACCTTGCGAATGTGCAGTAGAGGAGTTTATAATTCAGGTTCTCTCCTGGCATTCTAAATTTGCACACACAGCGAAAAGGCAGTTCCCATCGGCAGCCCGTGTCCCCGAAGCTTGCATGTTTGTGCATTGCCATGAATTGGACAGCTTGCCACGGGACTAATAATGACTTTAGTACCACGGACTATAGTGTCGCAGACCACATGGCCTGTCCACTAAGCCCTCCTGCCCAGCCAGACTGTAACATTCAGGTTAAGCCGATACTCGAATTTATTCGCAAGCAATGTAATTACACAGAAGCGGAAACGTATTGCAAGAAGTTTGCAGAAACAATATTTGACTTGCTGAGCGCGTAAACGATAAAGAGTTCTGAATCTTCGCTCACTTCCTCTCCATAACTTTAGAACTGTGTCTCTGATGAATCATTGTGAGACAAAAAATCACGGAACTCCCTTTGGCTGCATCTAACGAGGAGCTTAAGCGCTTAGAGAAAACTTCAGCTCCGACCCAATTTTTCGAGATTACAAAGATAGGTTTCCTCTGAAGATCTAACTGATGCCTCACAATAGCAGGTAAGCTGCAAGGAGTACATTTCTAGCTATTTGGTGCTTTTGTTTCATTTTTAAAGTAGATGAAATTAAAGCCGCTGCAATAAGTGCTTCAATTGGATTGCTCATTCAAATTGCTGGCACAGGCACGATGGGCTAAGGCCTCCTTCTGTGCTATGGGATTCAAACAGCCACTCTAGATTTTTTTTAATAGTGAGACATCGTCCTTCGAAGTTATTTATTTTTTTCCTGCTCCTATATCTTTCTCCTGAAGGCACCCACTTTTACCGGAATACGGTTCTACAGATCCTACAGTTGCCATCATTTATGCGTGACCCCAGTGAGACTCGGTGAGCTATTCAACTGTAGGGGGCATCACCGCCACACCTGATCCTGTCATCACCCAGTGTTCACATACGTATGGAGTTGCTGAGCAATACGTATGTGTGGGGCTGCTTGATGCATTTACAGGAAAGCTAGATAAGCACTTGGAGAAAGGAATAGAAGATCATGTTGATAGGATGAGATAAAGAGGGATGGGAAGAGGCTTGTATGGAGCATAAGCATCGACACAGACCAGTTGGGCTGAATGGCTTGTTTCTGTGTTGTGGGCTCTGTGTTATAATCAAGAGCACAAAGCCGGGCTGAAATTTTTCTCATTCTTAGCCTGGAGGTGCCATGGCTAATTGTAGCTGCCACCTTGGCTGCGAGCCAGCCAACTCTGCAGAGACTGTGGCCTTGAACATGGGAACTTCCTGATCTGGATGGCTCAGGTCCACGATGGGCAGGGCATTTAACAACGGAGCTATTGGCCTTACCCCAGCCCCACCACCATAACCACCAATGATCCAGACATTGCATGCATTGTCTGTAGCCATAGCATCATAGAATAGAAGCTTGCAGCACAGAAAGAGGCCATTCGGCCCATCATGTCCGTGCCAGCTCTTTGGTCGAGCTAGCCAATTAATTGCACTCCCCTGCTCTTTCCCCATAGCCCAGTGGGAAGATTGAAATTTGCTTAGATCTCTGGCTGCTCATCAAAGTTGCAGTGCTGAAGAACCTGAGCTCACCTCAACTGCTCTTGTGCCAAGTGCTTCCTTCTGGCAGAGTTCAAAACATAAGGTATATTAAAAATGAATGTAAGGGGGGGTTGGAGGATGCAGTTGGAGGCATGTGTATCCCTGAGAATAGAGCTTGCCAAGAAAAGCTACACAGGAGGCAAGTCCTCGCAGAATTGCACAGAGGGTGTCGGAGGAACGCCGCTGCCATATGTTCTTTTCTCCACTGTTTTTATATCAGATTTACAGCATAGAAATAGGCGATTCGGCTCAACTGGTCCATGCCGGTGTTTATGCTCCACATGAGCCTCCTCGCACTCTACTTCATCTAACCCCATCAACATGACTTTCTATTCCCTTCTCCCTCATGTTTTTATCCAGCTTCCTGTGAAGTGCATCTATGCTATTCCACCTCTCACCACTCTCTGGGTAGAGAAGTTTCTTCTGAATTCCATATTGGATTTATTAGTGGGGCTATCTTATATTTATGGCTCCTAGTTTTGGTCTCCCCTGCAATTGGAAATATCTTCTCTCCATCTATGCGTGTGCACTTGAAGTGCTATAACCTACAAGGCTATGAACCAAGAGCTGGAAAGTGGGATTCGGCTGGCTAGCTTTGTCGGCTGGCGCGGACACAATGGGCTGAAATGGCCTTCTTCTGTGCTGTAAATTTCTATGATTCTATACCCCGTCAAACCCCCTTCATAATCTTAATGACCTCGATCAGGTTTCCCCTCAACCTTCCAGAGTAAAAATGCCCCAGCCTAAGAGGAGAGTGAAAGCGCTCCACAGTATGAACTCACTGCCTCACTGACAAGAAAAACTCCATAATGCTCAGACCAATGTTCCAGTGTGGCTTCTGAAGAATGCATAAATCTGTCCTGTGATGTGAATAGGAATCAGATTGGAACACAGCACTTGCCCTAATTAGTATTCTGTAAATACTCCTTGTAACTGCGTGTGTGCGCGGATGTAATGCAACACAAAGGCAAGACGATTGCTTGCAATTGCCCCCTTGAGTATCCATAGGCAGTGAATGGAGTAAATGAACTAGCAGTGACAGTACCTCACTGTTGTAAACCCATCTCCTTCACAGCTTATAATTAGAGGATCGCTCACCAGCAACTACAGCCTATTACAGTTCCTGAACTCTTGGTGGTCTTCTGCTTAGGGGTTCCTAAAATTAATTTACTGGTGGGGTTGTACAGAACACACAGCAGATGATAACACCGCACAATTCGCGCAATGCCCCAGGATCATGTAGTAAACAACGTCAGAACTATATTAAAATTGCTATTTTATTCTTTTTTTTATATCATGAATTTTTTTTTAAAGCAAACGTGTGTATATTCGAGCTTGCCAGATGACGGAGCAGTTTACGGCTGGCGGTGGCCTGTGCGGCAGTCTCGGGGTGTGTGGGCAGTGGGTGTGAATCATCTTGCGGAGACTGTTCACTGCCGGTGACACGAAGGGTCAGGACGCAGCAGAAGTTGGTCAGTGAAAGGGCCGTTGTTTAAATTCCCTTGTCAGCCATGGCTCAGTGGGTAGCACTCTCTCACTTCTGAGTCAGAAGGTTGTGGGTTCAAGTCCCACTCTAGAGACTTGAGCACAAAAATCTAGACTGATACTGCAGTGTTGTTATGTGGGAGATGGTAACTATTATATTTATAGCCCCTAGTTTTGGACACTTCCACAAGTAAACATAGAAACATAGAAAATAGGTGCAGGAGTAGGCCATTCGGCCCTTCGAGCCTGCACCGCCATTCAATAAGATCATGGCTGATCATTCCCTAAGTACCCCTTTCCTGCTTTCTCTCCATACCCCTTGATCACTTTAGCCATAAGAGCCATATCTAACTCCCTCTTGAATATATCCAATGAACTGACATCAACAACTCTCTGTGGCAGGGAATTCCACAGGTTAACAACTCTCTGAGTGAAGAAGTTTCTCCTCATCTCATTCCTAAATGGCCTACCACTTATCCTAAGACTATGTCCCTTGGTTCTGGACTTCCCCAACATCGGGAACATTCTTCCCACATCTAACCTGTCCAGTCCCGTCAGAATCTTATACGTTTCTATGAGATCCCCTCTCATCCTTCTAAACTCCAGTGAATAAAGGCCCAGTTGATCCAGTCTCTCCTGATATGTCAGTCCAGCCATCCCTGGAATCAGTCTGGTGAACCTTCGCTGCACTCCCTCAATAGCAAGAACGTCCTTCCTCAGATTGGGAGACCAAAACTGAACATAATATTCCAGGTGAGGCCTCACCAAGGCCCTGTACAATTGCAGTAAGACCTCCCTGCTACTCTACTCAAATCCCCTATCTATGAAGGCCAACATACCATTTGCCTTCTTCACTGCCTGCTGTACCTGCATGCCAACTTTCAATGACTGATGAACCATGACACCCAGGTCTCGTTGCACCTCCCCTTTTCCTAATCTGCCGCCATTCAGATAATATTCTGCCTTCGTGTTTTTGCCCCCAAAATGGATAACCTCGCATTTATCCACATTATACTGCATCTGCCATGCATTTGTCCACTCACCTAACCTGTCCAAGTCACCCTGCAGCCTCTTAGCGTCCTCCTCACAGCTCACACCGCCACCCAGTTTAGTGTCATCTGCAAACTTGGAGATATTACACTCAATTCCTTCATCTAAATCGTTAATGTATATTGTAAAGAGCTGGGGTCCCAGCACTGAGCCCTGCGGCACTCCACTAGTCACTGCCTGCCATTCTGAAAAGGAACTGTTTATCCCGACTCTCTGCTTCCTGTCTGCCAATCAGTTCTCTATCCACGTCAATACATTACCCCCGATACCATGCACTTTGATTTTGCACACCAATCTCTTGTGCGGGACCTTGTCAAAAGCCTTTTGAAAGTCCAAATATAAGTGGAAACATCTTCTTTATGTCTACCATAGCAAGCTCTTTAATAATCTTAAAGGCCTCTAACAAGTCACCTCTCAGCCATCTCGTTTCTAGAGCAAAGACCCCACCAGCCTGTTCATTCTTTCCTGATAGTTATAACCTCTCAGTTCTTGTATCATCCTTGTAAATCCTTTTTTGCATCTTCTCCAGTGCCTCTATATTCTTACTGTAATATGGAGACGTTAAACCGAGACCCCATCTACCCTCTCGGGTGGATGTAAACGAACCCGCGGCACTATTTTGGAGACGAGCAGGGGAGTTCTCCCCAGTGTCCTGGCCAATATTTATCCCTCAATTAACATCATTAAAAAAAAACAGATTATCTGGTCATTATCATATTGCAGACATCTGCGAATTCATTCCTTTTGGTATGGAAGCAAGTCATCCTCATTCGAGGGACTGCCTAGGATGCTGATGGTTTGTGGAAGCCTGCTATGCGCAAATTGGCTGCCTCGTTTCCTACAGTACAATAGCGACTACACTTCAAAAAGTACTTCATTGGCTGTAAAGTGCTTTGGGATGTCTGGTAGTTGTGAAAGGCGCCATATTAATGCAAGTCTTTCTTTCTTTCTGTTGTGTTAAAATGGCAGACCTTATGCCAAGTGCCGGCGGCAGCAGCTGGGGTGACTATAGCTGCCAAGGCGATTTTGCCTCCAGGTGGAAGCTTCTCCTGAGGAAGCTCTCCTTTCTTCCAACTGCCCTGTGTGGCAATGGGTCTGCTGTGTAATTGGGGGAAGGAGAGCATCTGACAGTCAAAGCACCAATGCTGGGATTGTTCAAAAAACAGTGCTGTTCAAAGACTGTACGGTGCTAACAATTTTACAAGTGTCACTCCATCAACACTGACATCCAACTCATTAATATCTGTGGTGAAAAGCTGAAACTCCAATATAGATCCCCCTGGGGAATGGCACACCTTACACCCTGCCAATCAGCGAACAAACCTTTTATCCCTACTCTCTGTCTCCCTTCTCCCAACCAATTACCAACCCATGTCACAAGGTTACCTCCAATACCACGCGCTTTTATTTTTGCTAATAATCGCATGTGGAGATCCTTATAAAATTCCCTCAGGAAGTCCAGCTAGATAACATTTATCGACACTCCCTTGTCCACCATGTTAGTGACTTCCTCAAAAAATTCAACGAGATTAGTCAGACATGAGCCACCCATCACAAATCCATGCCGACTGTTTGATCAGCTCATATTTGTCCACGTGCTCAGTCACTCTGTCCCTGATGGTAGATTCCAGTAACATCCCCACAACTGATGTTAAACTGACAGCTCTGTAGTTTCCTGGTTTCTCCCTCCCTTCTTAAATAATGGAGTGATATTTGCAATTTTATACAGGATTACACAGGATATACGGCACAGAAACAGGCCATTCGGCCCAGCCAGTCCATGCCACCATTTATGCTCCACTCGAGCCTCCTCCCGTCTTTATGCATCTAAATCTATCAGCATATCCCTCTATTCCCTTATCTCTCATATGTTTGTCTATTCTCCCCTTAAATGCATCTATACTATTCACTTCAACTACTTTCTGTGGTAGCGAGTTCCACATTCTCACCACTCTCTGGGTAAAGAATTTTCTTCTGAATTCCCTATTGGATTTCTTGGTGACTATCTTTTCTTAATGGCCTCTAGATATGCTCTTCCCCACAAGTGGAAACATTCTCTCTGTATCCACTCTATCGAAACCTTTCATAATTTTAAAGACCTCTATTAGGTCACCCCTCAGCCTTCTTTTTTCAAGAGAAAAGAGACCCAGTCTGTTCATTCTTTCCTGATATGTATACTCTCGCATTTCTGGTATTGTCCTTGTAAATCTTCTCTGCACCCTCTCTCCAGTGCCTCTATATCCTTTTTATAATATGGCGACCAGAACTGTACACAGAAGTGTGGTCTAACCAAGGTTCGATACAGGTTTAGCATGGATTCCCTATTTTTCAATTCTATATCTCCAGAAATAAACCTTAGTGCTTTGTTTGCCTTTTTTATGGCCTTGTTAACTTTTAGTGATTTGTGTATTTGTATACCAAGATCCCTTTGTTCCTCTACCCCACCAAGACTTGCACCCTCGAAGTAATAAGCGACCTCCTATTCTTCCTATCAAAATGTAATACTGCACATTTATCTGTGAACTTCATTTGCCAATTATATGCCCATTCTGCAAGTTTATTAATTTTCCAATCCAAAGGCACAATTCCTGAATTTAGAGAGCTTTAGAAAATTCTGCAATTTCTTCACTTCAATCTTGTAATACCACGGGATAAAATCCATCCAGTCCTGGAGATTTGTTTATCTTAAATGCCATTATTTTTTCAATTCCCATTTGTTTTTACTTGTGTTAATTCCATTAAGTTCCTCACCTCACTTATTTTTATGTTCTCTTGTACCAATGGTATTTTATCCTCTTTCTCCAGTTTGAAAACAGGTTCGAAGTACTCTTTTAACAAGTCTACCATTTACATATTACCCATTATCGTCCCACCTGCATCCATCTATAATGGGCCCACATTTCCCTTATCTTCTCTCTCTCTTAGTAGTTATAATATCTTTTGTTGTTTGCTTTGATATCCTGCGAATGTTTTTTCCCCCCCAAGGTTGTGGATTCAAGTTCCACTCCAGAGACTTGAGCATAAAAATCTAGGCTGACACTCCAGTTCAGTACTGAGGGAGTGCTGCACTGTCATCTTTCAGATGAGACGTTAAACCAAGCTCTCTCTGCTCTCTCAGGTGGATGTAAAAGATCCCATGGAACTATTTGGAAGAAGAGCAGGGGAGTTATCCCCGGTGTTCTGGCCAATATTTATTCCTCAATCAACATCACTAAAACAGATTATCTGGTCATTATCTCATTGTTTCTGGAAGCTTGCTGTGCGCAATTGGCTGCCGTGTTTCCAACATTTCAACAGTGGCTACACTTCAAAAGTATTTCATTGGCTGTAAAGCACTTTGGGACGTCCTGTGGTCATGAACGGCACTGTATTAATGCAAGTCTTTCTTTTTATATTCGTTTTGTGCACCTTGTATCCCTTTGTCAGCCTGGATTACGTGCTCAAATGTCTGGATTGGGGCTTGTACCCACGACCTTCTGACTTAGAGGCAAGAGTGTTATCCACTGAACCTGGGGTGACACCAGCATTATCTTGTTTATTTTAAATGGCTTATCATCTTTGCTCGAGTCTCCAGGCTTAGAAATGAAGAATGGCTATTTGGCACGGTACTGGAGGACAGTGAGTGCTTGTGGAACCTGTAATCCAGCACAATTCATTCCTTTCAATAACAACAATCTGCATCTTTAATGTAGTAAAATGTTCCAAGATACTTCACAGGAGCATTATCAAACAAAATTTGACACCGAGCCACATATGGAAAAGGAAAGAAAGACTTAGATATATATAGCGCCTTTCACGACCACTGGACCTCTCCAAGCGCTTTACAGCCAATTAAGTACTTTTGGAGTGTAATCACTGTTGTAATGTAGGAAACGCAGCAGCCAATTTGCGCACAGCAAGCTCCCACAAACAGCAATGTGATAATGGCCAGATAATCAGTTTTAATAATGTTGATTGAGGGATAAATATTGTCCATAACACCGGGGAGAACTCCCCCGTTCTTCTTCAAAATAGTGCCGTGGGAGCTTACACATCCACATGAGAGAGCAGACAGGGCCTTGGTTTAACATCTCATCCGAAAGACGGCACATCCGATAGTGCAGCACTCCCTCAGCACTGCACTGGGAGTGTCAGCCTAGATCTTTGTGCTCAAGTTTCTAGAGTAGGACTGGAACCCACAACCTTCTGACTCAGAGGCGTGTCTGCTACCCACTGAGACACGGCTGATAAAAAGGGAGATTAGGACAGGTGACCAAAAGTTTGGTCAAAGAGGTAGGTTTTAAGGAGTGGCTTAAAGGAGGAAAGAGAGGCGGAGAGGTTTAGGGAGGGAATTCCAGAACTTAAGGCCTAGGCAACTGAAGATGGAGTGATGAAAACTGGGGATGAGTACAAGGCCAGAATTGTAGGAGCGCAGAGATTTTGGAGGGTTGTAGGAGGTTGCAGAGATAGGCAGGGGGGAGGCCACGGAGTGTTTTGAAAATGAGGATGAGAGTTTTAAAATTGAGGGACGTAAATTGGAGGGAAAGGAAATCAGGAATGCCGCGCTTTGCTACGAAATATTAAATGCTATTTTGCACAGAAAAATAATGAACTCTGATCTTCTGTTGCATTAGATATTGTTTCAGAGGGTAGTGGAACTAACAAACATAGCCTCAGAACCAGAGATATTGCTGATCCTAATCAGACCACTCTGCAGTATCCTGAGGATCATGCAGTTCCCTTCCTGTCCTACACTGCTGTTAGTTTCCCCCCAGGCCACTGCCCTTCTTTCCTCACTCATGTCATGTTCCTGAGGCCACTGCTGTCTGCTATTACCCTCTCTTGCATTTACACATCCAAAAACTACTGGTACATCACATTGTTGTGTGCCTACCTACAACATTCTAACTCTTTTTTTTAAACTGGAAAATTCAGTCTCCAACTAAAGTCTCTGACTTTCCTGGTCTGGCCTTTAGAAAATAGTGCTCTGCGATATATTGGTAAATGTTGAGTGTGTTTATGGTGTCGTGTTAGCACAATTATCAGGGGACATGAGTTAGAAATTAGGAAATTAGGTGTAAAAGAAAAAAGGAAAAGACTTGCATTTATACAGTGTCTTTCACAACCTTCAGACGTCTCCAAGTGCTTTATAGTCAACAAAGTACTTTTGAAGTGTCGTCACTGCTGTAATGTATGAAGCCCAGTAGCTAATTTACGCACAGCAAGCTCCCACAAACAGCAATGACATAATGACCAGATAACCTGTTTTTTAGTCGTGTTGGTTAAGGGATAAATATTGGTCAGGACATCAAGGAGAACTCCCCTGCACTTCTTCGAAATAGTGTCCCTGGGATATTTTATGTCCACCCGAGAGGGCAGACAGGGCCTTGGTTTAATCTTTTTTTACCTTAAGTAAAAGAAAAAAAGACTTAGATTTATATAGCGCCTTTCACGACCATCGAATGTCTCAAAGCACTTTACAGTCAATTAAGTACTTTTGAAGTGTAGTCGCTGTTGTAATATGGGAAACGCGGCAGCCAATTTCCGCATAAGCAAGCTCCCACAAACAGCAATGTATTAATGACCAGTTAATCTGTTTTCTGTTATGTTGATGAGGGACAAATATTTCCCAGGATGCTGTGGATAACTCACCTGTTCTTCTTCAAAATAGTGCCATAGAATCTTTTACATCCACTTGAGAGAGCAGACAGGGCCTCGGTTCCGAAAGATGGCACCTCCGACAGTGCAGCACTCAGCACTGCACTAGGAGTGTCAGCCTAAATTTTCGTGTTCAAGTCCCATAGAGTGGGACTTGAACCCATAACCTCTGACTTAGAAGCGAGTGTGCTGCCCACTGAGCCACGGCTGCCATTAAGTCAGCAAGTCAGGCGGAACCTCTCCACCCAAAGAGTAATATAGTTGGGGAATAAATTAACAGGGAAGCCCACTGAAGCGGAGAGAGTGAATGGCTTCAAGACATAATTCAGTTGCGGTTTCTGGAGAGGGAAGGGATTGAGGATGTATGGTGGGAAGCAACTGCAGGTTGGGTCTCATGGTCATTTCCCGATATTCGAAACCATTAGGACAGAAACTGCAAGGCTCTGCCATTGGCGTGCAATCTCACAAGAGACGGAGCTCCATCTCTGGAGTGGCCAGTCTGTGCTACAGCCTGCCATGGATGAACACCAGCAGTCGAGGCTTGGATTCTCTGCCCGCTTTGGTCCAAAATTAAAGGGTTCGAAGCCCTTCCTAAGTTTTTGAATTGCTATTTCTGGTTGCTTTTTATGAAAACATGTAGAGGATGGGGAAAATATGGGCGTAAAAGTCTTATATGCAAGTGGAAAATCTAAGGTTGTAGGTGGAAGAATATTTTGTATTGGTGACCTTTATTTCATCTGCACCGCTACGCTTCTTTCAAATATGTACGAAGATTAGAGCTGACGCATTTCAACACTGTATTTGCACGGCTCAGTTCTATTATTGGTGTTACATTCATCCATTAGGGGGAACAGAAACAGAAGTGCTTTGTTCTATCCAAGATGTGGAGGTATTTACTCATCATGTTATTATGGTTCCCAGGATGTGGGTGATGCTGATGAGGCCAAGCTTATGGCCCACCCCTAGTTGCCCTGAGAAGGTGATGGGCCTTCTCCTTGAACCGCTGTGGTCTTTGTGGCGATCGTGGTGCTCCCGCAGTAGGTGTCAGACAGGGAATTCCAAAGCATTGACCCAGTGGTAATGACCGAATGGCAACGATGTCCAAGTCAGATGTGCTTTTTGTGGAATTGGAGCATCCACCAGCCACAATGATGTGCCCCAAATCACGGACCATCTTTCGGCCGCGGGATCAGTTAAATATTCTTTGGCAGGCTCCCAGCGTCCACCAAGGAAATAAAGCAACACTTGCATTTATATAGCGCCTTTCACGACCACCGGATGTCTCAAAGCGCTTTACAACTAATTAAATACTTTTGGAGTGTAGTCACTGTGTAATGTCAGAAACGCGGCAGCCAATTTGCGCACAGCAAGCTCCCACAAACAGCAATGAGATAATGACTAGATAATCTGTTTTTTTGTTATGTTGATTGAGGGATAAATATTGCCCAGGACACCGGGGAGAACTCTCCTGCTCTTCTTCATAATAGTCCCATGAGATCTTTTACGTCCACTTGAGAGGACAGACGGGGCCTCGGTTTAATGTCTCATCCGAATAACGGCACCTCTAGCAGTGCAGCGTTCCCTCAGTATTGCACTGGGAGTGTCAGCCTGGATTATGTGCTTGTGGAGTGGGATTTGGGAGTGGAGATTTGCCGAGGCAGCCACAGTGTAGTGTTGTCCCCGGCCCTTGGGGCACAAAATGACATGTACATTTTAAATTCGGCACCCTGGTTCTGTATTCATGAATTAAACTCTGCTGCCATAACAATAGCAGAGACCTGGGATGAGCGGAGGTTTCTTTGCGTCCAATGTTGGTTACGGTTAAATGATGGAAAGTGCGTCAGATGACATATTTTCAAGTTAAAAAAGCGTCTATATTAGCAATAATATAGAACTATGTGAATAGATAATGCTGTGTATAGTGTATACAAGGCATTGACAGTAAACATGTAACTCCACATTGACACCTTCCCATACGATGCAAAGGCCTAATATTCCAGTGCTAGCGATGTGACATTCAAGGTCGGGGTGAGCCCAGAATGATCAGTGTCACGGAGTTGTGAAATGAAGAATTGGAAACACTTTGAAAAACAGCCTTGCTGAGAGATGAACCATTCGACCATGGAAGCAGCATCATCTAAACAAGTTGCTGTTTACACAGAATGAAGCTGTAATCTGATGGAGATTTTGATTACATGAACCTTTTTGAGGCTGTCCTAAACACCTTCACGTGACTACTTAAGCTGCAGGAGGGCCGCACAGTGAAAGATGTGACCATACATATGCATATTTATTGGGGATGGGTAATAAATGTTGGCATTGCCAACGACGCCCACATCCCATGAATTAATTTTTTTGAAAGTATATTGGGCACACAAACGTGTGGAATAAGATGAATACAAAACTTACACTCTCGGGACCAATCCTGCCACTTCAATTAAATGAACTGCACTGGCATTGCTCCTCTGTTTTAAAGAATTACAGTGAATTTTACAGCACAGAAACAAGCCATTAGGCCCTACTGGTCCATGTCGGCATTTAAGCTCCACACAAACCTCCTCCCACCCTACTTCATCTCAACCCATCAACTTATCCTTCTATTCCTTTCTCCCACCTGTGCTTATATATTTTCCTCTTAAATGTTTTGGGTTAAGTGTCAGATTCAAAACATTTGTTATCCATTGAAACAATGCTGGAGGGGCTGGGGGGCAACAGCAGGCAAGTTCTTCTCGCTCACTGTTAGTCTGCAACATCTACCACCTCGAAAATCAAGGGCAGCAGGCGCATGAAAACACCATCACCACCAAGTCACATACAATCCCGACATGCACACTAATTGCCCATTCCTTCATCGTCGTCGGGTCAAAATCCTGGAACTCTTCATCTAACAGCGCTTTGGGAGCACCTTCACCACACGGACTGCAGCGGTTCAAGAAGGAGGTTCATCACTACCTTCTCAAGGCAACTAGGGATGGGCAATAAATGGTGGCCTTGCCAGCAACACCCACATCCCATGAACGAATAAATGAATGCCAAAGAATAAAACCTGCTTCTCTAGACAAGACCGGGGAGGGGGGGCTTTTTTTGCTTGGGGCGGAAACTGGCGTGAGGTCGGCGGAGCTTCCACGTTGCCCGGACAAAGCCACCTCACTTTGAATGTAATTGTTAAGCTGCCGTCTGCTGGTTGGTCATGCTGCTCCACCACTGGTACAACTGGGCCTGTCGCACAAAGCGCACATTCTGCCTGTCTGTCCGCAGAAAATAGCCATCAGGGGTCCCGCCACTGCCGTAAGATCCCGCTTTGCATACTTAAACAGCCGTCCACCTATTTGGTCGTCCATTTAGAAGCCTAACTGTAAATCAAATCGGAGGGAGTCCAGGGCATCAAAGGGGTGTCCAATGAGTCCACCACTGGCGCACTGTGGCTGCAGTGTGTGCTATCTACAAGATGCACTGCAGCAACTTGCCATGGTTTCTTCGGCAGCACCTCCCAAACCCACAACCTCTACCATCTGGAAGGACAAGGGCAGCAGGTGCATGGGAGCACCATCACCTCCAAATTCCCCTCGCCGGTCCTTCATCGTCGCCGAGTCAAAATCATGGAACTCCCTCCCCAACAGCACTGTGGGAGTACCTTCACCACACGGACTGCAGCGGTTCAAGAAGGAGGCTTAATACCACCTTCTCAAGGGCAATTAGGGATGGGTAATAAATGCAGGTCTTTCCAGCGATGCCCATATCCCATGAATGAATAAAAAAAGGGTGCCCATTATCGGTCGCCCTTAAATCACTTTTTTTTGTCCCTTTATTTACTGATATTTCAATCTTCACTGACTTTCTGAATCATCCTCTCTTAGACTTTCAAAGCTCCAAGTATGCTGCACTACACCAGGGGTTCCCAATTATATTCAGACAAGGTCCATTTACCTCATTCACCAATCCATCTGAGATACAGATGTGAGTCAGTCCTGGTTTTCACAGCGTTAATAGAAGTAAATCTCTCTTCATCTTTAGCTGTGTCTATTGCTCTCTTCCTTTCTCTGTGTTTCTTTCTCTTACTCTCCGTGTGATTCTGTTGCTGTCCTTTTGTTTCACCCTGTCCTTTCTCTGTTCCTCTCTATTTTTCTCTCGCCCTAGATCTATTTCTCAGTCTTTTTGGTTTTCAGGAACTTGAGCACATAAATCTTGGCTGACACACCAGTGAAGTGCTTAGGGGGCGCTGCATTGTCGGAGGTGTCGTCTTTCGGATGAGACGTTAAACCCATGGCACTATTTTGAAGAGGAGCAGGGGAGTTATTCCCAGTGTCCTGATCAATATTTATCCCTCAATTGTCATTACAAAAACAGATTATCTGGTCATTATTACATTGCTGTTTGTGGGAGCTTGTTGTGCGCAAATTGGCTACCGCGTTTCCCACATTACAACAGTGACTACACTTCAAAAGTACTCCATTGGCTGTAAAGCCATTGAGACGTCTAGTGGTCATGAAAGATGCAATTGACCAGATTAACTTTTTTTATTATGTTGATTGAGGGATAAATATTGGCCAGGACACAGGGAAGAACTCCCCTACTCTTCTTTGAAATAGCGCCATGGGATCTTTTACGTCCACCTGAGAGAGTTTAATGTCAAATTCGAAAGAAGCACTCCCTGAACACTGCACTGTAGCTGGATTTTGTGCTCCAATCACTGGATGGGGACTTGAATCCACAAAGTTCTGACTCGAAGACGAGAGTACTACCCACTGAGCCATCATCATCATCATCGGCGGTCCCTCGAATGAGGCTGACTTGCTTCCACATGAGTTCATACATGTTTCAATGAAGGACCCGATATTCCAGTCCTGAACTCGAACTGAAGGGCTGGAAGATGCCTGTGCATGAATTTTTTTAACGTACAGTGACGGCTGTGTTGTGTATCTGTAAAGCATGCACTCCCATGTTCCGCCATTAGGGAGCGCATCCCCTAAAGTCCCAAGGGATCCCAGCATTCCTTGGGAGCACTGTATATAAGCCGACCCCTAAGGCCTGTTACTCACTCTGGAGTGTCTTAATAAAGACTGAGGTCACTGTTACTTTAGCCTCCCTGTGTGCAGTCTCATCTGTGTTAGGAACACAACAACTGGCGATGAGTATACGAATCCAATGCAAAGATGCAGCAAACTGTGGGCATCCTGGAGAAGTTCTCGGAGGGTGAGGACTGGGAAGCCTATGTCGAACGGTTAGACCAGTACTTTGTAGCCAACGAGCTGGACGGAGAAGGAAGCGCTGCAAAAAGGAGAGCGGTCCTCCTCACGGGCACTGACCTACAGCCTCATGAAGAATCTTCTGGCTCCGGTGAAACTTACAGATAAGTCATATGAGGAGCTGTGTACACTGGTTCGGGAGCATCTTAACTCGAGGGAGAGCGTGCTGATGGCGAGGTATCGGTTCTATACGTACCAGCAATCTGAAGGTCAGGAAGTGGCGTGCTACGTCGCCGAGCTAAGGCGACTTGCAGGACAATGTGAGTTTGATGGCTACCTGAAGCAAATGCTCAGGGACTTTTTTGTACTGGGCATTAGCCACGAGACCATCCGATAAAAACTTTTGACTGTAGAGACACCGACCCTCAGTAAGGCCACTGCGATAGCACAGGCGTTTATGTCCACCAGTGATAACACCAAGCAAATCTCTCAGCACTCAAGTGCTAGCAATGTTCATAAATTAACTGGAACTGTGTTTGTGAGCCGAAATGTACAGGGCAGAAACCACAAGTCTGCAACTGCTAGCAGGTCTCAGGTGACCCAGACGACTCAGAGTCCCCAACAAAGGATGAATGCAAGGCAATTCACACCTTGTTGGCATTGTGGAGGCTTCCATTCAGCCTATTCATGCCGCTTCAAAGGTTATGTTTGCAAGAGCTATGGAAAAATGGGGCACCTCCAACGAGCTTGCAGATGAACTGCAAGCTCTGCAAAACCTGCTAACAACCATGTGGCAGAGGAAGATCGGTCCATGGTGGATCAAAGCAATTTCGAGCCTCAGAGAGAGGAGGCAGATGCTGAAATACACGGGGTGCACACATTTCCGACGAAATGTCCACCTATAATGCTAAATGTAAAATTGAATGGCTTACCTGTAGCCATGGAACTGGACACTGGCACTAGCCAATCCATCATGAGTAAAAAGATGTTTGAGAGACAGTGGTGCAACACGGCACTCAAACCAGCCCTGAGCCCCATCCACACGAAACCGAAAACGTACACCAAAGAGCGCCATGGTCAAGGTCACCTACAAGGGCACGGTGCACGAACTGCCACTCTGGATTGTGCCAGGCCCCACACTGCTTGGAAGGAGCTGGCTGCGCAAATTCCACTGGAACTGGGATGACATCCGAGCGCTATCACATTTTGATGAGGCCTCATGTACCCAGGTTCTTAACAAATTTCCTTCCATTTTTGAACAAGGCATTTGAAACTTTTCCGGAGCCAAGGTGCGGATCCACTTCGATCCAGAGGTACGACCCATTGACTACAAGGCGCGAGCGGTACCTCACATGATGAGGGAGAGAGTGGAAATCGAGCTGGACAGGCTGCGACGCGAGGGCATCATCTCCCCAGTGGAATTCAGCGAGTGGGCCAGCCCGATTGTTCCAGTACTCAAAAGTGATGGTACGGTCAGGATTTGCCCACCACGGGGGTGGAAATGGCGCAGCCTGCAAACTTGTTGATGATGGCGCAGCCCGCTGACTTGTTGATGGTCATGGAAGTGTTTGAAAATGATAAATCACCTGTCACGGCCCGCCAGATTAGGACTTGGACCAGCCAAGATCCTCTGCTCTCCCGAGTAAATAATTGTGTACTGCATGGGACCTGGAATGCAAGAGCTAATCAAGCGGCGTTCCAGCGGCGAAAGGACGAGCTGTCCATTCAGGCAGACTGCCTGTTGTGGGATAACCGCGTAGTGCTACCCAAAAAGGGCAGGGAGACGTTCATCTTGGATCTCCACAGCACACACCTGGGTATAGTAATGATGAAAGCGATAGCCAGATCCCACGTGTGGTGGCCCGGTATCGACTCTGACTTAGAGTCCTGTGTATGGCAATGCAGCGTGTGTGCTCAGTTGAGCAACGCGCCCAGAGAGGCATCACTAAGTTTGTGGTCCTGGCCCTCCAGACCATGGTCGAGGATCCATGTCGACTATGCGGGCCCGTTTCTCGGTAAAATGTTCCTGGTGATGGTGGATGCTTTTTCAAAATGGATTGAATGTGAAATAATGTCGGGAAGCACCGCCACCGCCACCATTGAAAGCCTGAGCTGTTTGCCACCCATGGCCTGCCTGACATACTGGTCAGTGACAACGGGCCATGTTTCACCGAATTTAAAGAATTCATGACACGCAATGGGATCAAACATGTCACCTCGGCCCCGTTTAAACCAGCCTCCAATGGGCAGGCAGAGCGGGCAGTACAAACAATCAAACAGAGCCTCAAACGAGTCACAGAAAGCTCACTCCAAACTCGCCTGTTCCGAGTACTGCTCAGCTACCGCACGAGACCCCATTCGTTCACAGGGGTACCCCGGCTGAGCTACTCATGAAAAGGACACTTAAAACCAGAGTCTCGCTGGTTAACCCCAACCTGCATGATCAGGTAGAGAGCAGGCGGCAACAACAAAATGTAAACGATGGTCGTGCCACTGTCACAGGAAATTGATCTGAATGACCCTGTGTATGTGCTAAACTATGGACATGGTCCCAAGTGGATCGCGGGCACGGTGATAACTAAATAAGGGAGTAGGGTGTTTGTAGTCAAACTAGACAATGGACAAATTTGCAGAAAGCACCTGGACCAAATAAGGCTGCGGTTCACAGACTGCCCTTAACAACCCACAGCAGACACCACCTTTTTCGAGCCCACAACACACACCCAAAGGATCAACGACACCACCCCGGACCAGGAAATCAAACCCATCATGCCCAACAGCCCAGCAAGACCAGGCTCACCCAGCAGCCCTGCAGGGCCAACAACACGCCAGCCCAGCGAGGGCACAGCCAACACACCAGAACAGACATTTGTACCGAGGCGGTCCACCAGGGAAAGAAAGGCTCCCGACCGCCTCACCTTGTAAATAGTTTTCACTTTGACTTTGCGGGGGGGAGTGATGTTGTGTATCTGTAAAGCATGTACTCCCATGTTCCGCCACCAGGGAGCGCATCCCCTGAAGTCCCAAGGGATCCCAGCATCCCTTGTGAGCACTGTATATAAGCCGGCCCCTAATGCCTGTTACTCACTCTGAAGTGTCTTAATAAAAGACTGAGGTCACTGTTGCTTTAACCTCCCTGTGTGCAGTCTCATCTGTGTTGGGAACACAACAGATTGCACATCAGCCACCGCATGGGCTTGACAGAGCTCGGCCTTTATCCAGTGGCAAGGGTTAACCAGGACGACTGGAGACCTGCTCTGCTGCACAGACCTAGTGTGCACACATATCGTAGTGCGCACACATATCGCAGTGTGGACTGGCCCGTGTTGCCCCATACCCTCATTTGCCGCACCTCCTCCATGATCTCCCGCCGCACCTCCGCACCAAACATTCGCCGAACCTCCGCCACGATCTCTCACCGCACACCCACCACAAAACAATCGCCGCACCTCCACCACGATCTCCCGCCGCACCTCCGCACTAAACATTCACCGAACCTCTGCCACGATCACCCACCGAATCTCAGCCACAATCCCTCATTGCTCCTCCGCCTGGATCATTCGTCGCACCTCTGCAATGACCTTCCCACTCCTCTGCTTTACCAGGGTCCTGCCGATGATCCTGCCCACGCTCCAAATCGTGACCTGGGTCCTGATGACGTCACCCAGTCGCCCACCTCGAAGCTGTCGCACACTTGGAGCAGCTCACGCTGGAAGTTGTAGTGGTATGCTCTTTTATCCTCGCAATGATGCAGAAGAAAGCTCATTGATACGACATTGAGGCTCTTGCCATTTATATATAACGAGCCGCTTTCTATTTTGATAAAGAGCTGAACTTCAAAGTTTGACTTTGGATTAAATTGCAGAAATTAAGTTACTGAATATAAACTCACCTTTCACACGCTGTTTAAAAGGGCATTTTTATTTTAGCCATTATTCAAAGGTTTTTTTCAAACTTGTGTTTCTTTCTTCCTCCTTCTTACTCCGCTTTGTAGCTCCGCTCCCAATCTGTGACTCACCAGTTACCCTTTGAATTTTATTTCTCTTTTTCTCACTCACTTCTTCCTTTCTCATATCCAACACTTTGTCAATTAGTTGTGAGCAATGTTCCGTGTGAGCTGCCCGTGTCCTAACTCACAGCAAGTCCCGCTCACCTATCATCCCTGTGCTCGCTGACCTACATTGGCTCCCGGTTAAGCAACGCCTCGATTTCAAAATTCTCATTCCTGTTTTCAAATCCCTCCATGGCCGCGCCCCTCCCTATCTCTGTAATTTACTCCAGCCCCACAACGCCCCCCCCCCCCACCCCGAGATGTCTGCGCTCCTCTAATACTGCCCTTCTGAGCATCCCTGATTATAATCGCTCAACCATTGGTGGCCGTGCCTTCTGTTGCCTAGGCCCCAAGCCCTGGAACTTTCTCCCTAAACCTCCCCACCTCTCTTTCTTCCTTCAAGACGCTCCTTAAACCTACCTCTTTGACCAAGCTTTTGGTCACTTGCGCTCATTTCTACTTCTGCAGCTCAGTGCCAAAATTGTTATTGCATAATACGCCTGTGAAGCACCTTGGGACGTTTCACTATGTTAAAGGCGCTATATAAATACAAGTTGTTGCTGTAATCTTTTTGGCACGCCGGTCATTCAAAATATCGCGCTGTGCGGTAGTTGCATTGAAAAGCTGGCAAGCCGACTGCGTGGGATTCCTGGAGTGCAGCTTAAAGGGAACACAAGTATATATTCAAAAGGGAATTGGATATATACTTGAGAAAGAGAAATTTGCAGGGCTATGGGGAAAGAGCAGGGGAGTGGATAGCTCATCAAACAGCTGGCACACACACGATAGGCAGAATGGCCTCCTTCTGTGCTGTATGATTCTATATATATTGAAAACACAATTGAATATGCAAAATGAAAAAGGATATACAAAAACTGCTGGGAACATGCTGTACTGCAACATGTTTCTCTGGCGTTGTGGCTTGGTATCTCTGGTATGCAATGCATCTATAGCAATGTAACAATCTGTGGTCACGTTATATTTGCTGCTCCCATTGTGTTGCTGCTTCCGACTCTCCTGTTTTCTAAATGTAACACTTGTGTTTGAAGAGTCCAATACAAATAAGAGTTTGCTATGTTTAGAGATCAGCCTTACTTTTTCCACACTGTGTTCCACAACAACATTCCACATAACCACAGCCCTCCATCGACTGCCGAGACTGTTAAAACGGGTTTCGGGCAGCTTTGACATTGAAAATGTTTTAACTTCTCACCCAACCCAAACCCACCTGTTTTTTGGGGGTTAAAATTACTCCCTTTGTTGGCTCTTGGAAAGGGAGAGAGCTGGAAAACGAATATATAAAGAAAGACTTGCATTTATACAGCGTCTTTCACGATCACCGGACGTCTCAAAGCGCTTTACAGCCAATGAAGTACCTTTGGAGTGTAGTTACTGTTGTAATGTGGGAAACACGGCAGCTAATTTGTGCACAGCAACTCCTATAAACAGCAATGTGATAATGACCAGATTAAATGTTGATTCAGGAATTAATATTGGCCAGGACACCGGGGATAACTCTCCTGCTCTTCTTCCAAATAGTGCCATGGGATCTGTTACGTCCACCTGAGAGAGAGACAGGGCCTCAGTTTAACACCTCATCCGAAAGACGGCACCTCTTACAGTGCAGCACTCCCTCAGCACTGGAATGTCAGTCTAGATTTATGTGCTCAGGTCCCTGGAGCGGGGCATCTCTCCATATCACAAGGTTCTATCTTTTCTGATACTATTTCTACTGACCTGGAGTATTGTGTACAGTTTTGGTCTCCTAACCTGAGGAAGGACATTCTTGCTATTGAGGGAGTGCAGCGAAGGTTCACCAGACTGATTCCCGGGATGGCGGGACTGACCTATCAAGAAAGACTGGATCAACTGGGCTTGTATTCACTGGAGTTCAGAAGAATGAGAGGGGACCTCATAGAAACATTTAAAATTCTGACGGGGTTAGACAGGTTAGATGCAGGAAGAATGTTCCCAATGTTGGGGAAGTCCAGAACCAGAGGTCACAGTCTAAGGATAAGGGTTAAGTCATTTAGGACCGAGATGCGGAGGAACTTCTTCACCCAGAGAGTGGTGAACCTGTGGAATTCTCTACCACAGAAAGTTGTTGAGGCCAATTCACTAAATATATTCAAAAAGGAGTTAGATGAGGTCCTTACTACTAGGGGGATCAAGGGGTATGGCGAGAAAGCAGGAATGGGGTACTGAAGTTGAATGTTCAGCCATGAACTCATTGAATGGCGGTGCAGGCTAGAAGGGCCGAATGGCCTACTCCTGCACTTATTTTCTATGTTTCTATGACTGCTCTGCCTGTATTTGAAAGCTGGGCTTTTTAATTAGAAGGATATGCAAATAGGGTTAAATGAAGTAGGCACAGACCAGTTAGGCCAAATGGCCTGTTTCTGTGTTGTAAATTCTGTCCAATTCCACAAAATGCCTTCACATAGAGCGGTCCACCACTCGAGAAGCCCTGTCCAACACACCCTCCTTCCGGCGTCCTCACCCTGCTTAAATCAGATATCTTCAGACCGTCTCCTACTCTAACTCATTCTTTCTCAGGAGCTCGAAACTGTGGCATTCCTCACCTCCCGCTGGCTTCCTTTGATAATCGATGGGATTTTAAACATGATCGCTACTTCCTGATTTGTGGCATATTCTCTCTTGACTCTTCCCAAACTTAGCAACTTCCAGCACAATTCAAAACCCTCATAATTTGAACGCTTGTGTTAAATCTCCCCTTAACCTTTTCTGATCCAAGGGGCATTCCCTCAGCACTGTACTGAATTGTTGGTGCCGTTATGTGTGCCAACAGCTCTTAAGTGGGGCTTGGTGACAATCTTCTGACTCAATGGTGAGAGTAGAATGGGCCTATAATCCCTGGAATTTAGAAGAATGAGAGGTGATCTAAGTGAACAGGTAAAATTCTTAGAGGGATTGACAGGGTAGATGCTGAGAGGTTGTTTCCGCTGGCTAGAGAGTCTAGAGCTAGGGGGCATAGACTGAGGACAGGGGGCTGGCCATTTAGTACTGAGATGAGGATAAATTTCTTCGCCCAATGGGTTGTGAATCTTTAGAATTCTCCAGCCCAGAGAGCTGTGGATGCTGAATTTTTGAATATATTCAAGACTGAAATCATTAAGAGTTTTGGACACTAAGGGGGAGAAATTCGGTTGCTTTGTGCCTCCCGCTAGCGCCTAAAGGGGGCAATAATGGGGCACGAAGGGGTTAGTGACTGGGAGCGGTGATTTCAGCGACGCCCGTGAACTTCAGTACCGGTTTAACACTTACTGCCTCGGTCTCTAGCGCCCCGCATATCGTGACATCAGAAAGTGCACAGCACCCCGTTACTGCCCCGATGTGAAATTGGCTCCCGCCCCTGCTGTATCGCCGAGCGTCAACAATGGCAGGAAGAGGAGGTATTGTCACCTCGGCTGGCTGCTTGGGCAGCGATAATTAAAGGCAGTGGTTTTCACATCGGCCATACATTATTCTTCACACCAATCAGGTGCCTGCTGAAAGTTTTTGAGGCTTCATTGCTGCGCGATGTCTACTCTTAGTGTTTAGGGCTGTAATGGCAGCCGTGCAGGTCGCCTGGACACACAGAACTGAACAGAAGCATGTTGTGCACTATCATTGGCCCTTCCTTTTAAACGAGCAAAGCAGTCTCTGATACCAATAGCACTGCACTGCACGTTGTTCAGCACTATGCCGCTACCACTCCGCTCTCGGACTTTAGCATCCCAACAGACGTGGTTAGCACTCAATTTAGCATTCCACTTCCCTCTTAGAGCACTAAAGCTGAATTTCCCGGAAGCAGAAAATGATTATCGCCTGGCGATACTTTTCGGAGATTTCAATTATCGCCCCAAACGGTGTGTAACTGAATTCCTAGCTCTAAGGGAATCAAGGGATATGGGAATCGGGCAGGAAAGTGGAGTTGAGGTAGATCAGCCATGATCTGATTGAATGGCGGAGCAGGTTCGAGGGGCCATATGGCCTACTCTGCTCCTAATTCTTATAGAGTGCTGCCAAATGAGCCGAGCAGATGCCTATGTTCTTGAAGTTATAACTTTTACCATATCACTCGAGCTATACCCGTCTTGAGCAGCCAGCCAAAATCGACCAAACGCCTCTTGTTCCACCAAGGTTTCAATGTATTATTTCGCTGCCTTCTGTGGGCAGGGTGCAGCCTACTTCACCTACCCACGATAAGCAGTAATTTGAGACACAAGTATAGAGGATAATAGCGTTTGCACTGGCTGGGTATTACCATGCTCTATGTAGCTCAGACTGTTTACCTTGCAATAGAACTTCAATAAGTTCATGGCAAAATATCAGCTGCGATGTCAGCAAACAAAATCCTACTTAAACACACCTTTATTGTGTTGGGAAATTAACCATGTGTGGTATGGCATTAAGCCAAAAGATTGGGCAAAACAGAGAAACAAAGGAGACATTGTGAAAATAATTACATTCTCAAAGGATGTAGAAAAGCAAAACCAGATCCTGCAGGGAGCTTATAGATCAAGTGCAATATATGCACAGCTCCGACCTCTGTGCGGAGGAGGGGTCAGAGGGTAGGGATCTGGGGTGAAGTATTAGGACCATGTGTTTCCTGTTCACAAACTGGGTTATTTAAATCCTCATCTCTGTAATTGCCTCCAGCCCTGCATTCCTCTGAGAATTCTGCGTTCTTTCAATTCTGGCCCTTTGCACATCCACGATTTCCTTCACCTCTCCATTGGCGGTCGTTTTGGCCCTAAACCTCTCCGGTTCTCTCTCCTCCTTTAAGAGGCTCCTCAAAACCTACCTCTTTGACCGAGCTCTTGGCCACCTGTCCTAATGTCTCCTTCTTTGGCTCGGTGTCAATTCTTGTTTGTTTGATCACGCTCCTGCGAAGCACCGCGGGACGTTTTCCTACATTAAAGGCACTATCTAAATGAAAGTTGTTGTTGTACATTTGTAACAGATGTCAAAACACTTTGTTTCCTGTAGAAGGGGCCTTTAGGAGTTGGCTGCCTGTGACAAAATGTAACCGATTGGGGGAGGAAATCAGCCAGGGTTCCTGCTCCTGATTGCAATCCAGTAATCCTTGCTGGAAAAGGCAAGTGTGTGGACATCGGGCAAAGGCAGGACATGTAAGCTCACATATGAAGAGTGGTTACTTGAGCTAATCATCAGCGGACTGCCTGTGCTCATGCAAGTGCATTCTAGCAACAGGCAGTGCCTTCAGGAAAGGGACGGGAGGGCAGAGAAAGGTTAACAGACATTTTAAATAAATAAACAGCAGCAGCAGGGGTCGATGTGCCATCATTTTCACAATGCCGGAGGAGTGTGGTTGCATAAAGATGAAGTTTGGAAACGACACAGAAAGTTATTTCTTGTAAAATACAATCGGAGCCACAGACTGACAGCCCCAGCTCTGATTCACTCCTCCGACTGCTCACTCTTCAACTGCAATCCCCGTAGGCTTGCAAATTTACAATTGGGGTTTGAGCTCAATTTTATTCAGTGAAGCACTTTTGAAGTGTAGTCACTATTGTAATATAGCGAAACAGGGCGGCCAATTTGCACACAGCAAGCTCCCGCAGTTAGGTTATGACCAGATAATAAGTTTTAATGATGATGGTTGAGAGATAAATTTTGGTCAGGACGCCGGAGAGAACTCCTCTGCTCTTCTTCAAAATAACGCCGTAGGATCTTTTATGTCCATCTGAGAGGGCAGACGGGGCCTTGGCCTAACGTCAGCCTGGATCTTTGCGCTCAAGGCTCTGGAGTGAGGCTTGAACCCACAATCTTCTGACTCAGAGGTGAGAGTACTACCCACTGAGCAAAAGCTGACACTTTGTGAAAGAATGAACTTTGGTGTCATGTATGTATGCTTGGGGTTACTAGCCACCAGGTGGCGCCACTGATAGAGGTCATTGGGCTGTACGCACATTTGTGCAGCCCAGGTATAAAAGGCAATCTATCATGTAATTTAATCACTTTGGGCCCTAATAAAGCAGAAACAGGTTTGTACCTGTGTTACATGTATTCAGTCTATCGAGTTATTACATACATAACATTTGGTGACGAGGTAACTTAAAAACCTCTGCAAGCAAAAATGAGCACAATTGGAATTCTGGAGAGATTCATGGAGGGAGAGGACTGGGCAGATTTTGTAGCTCGCCTGGACCAGTACTTCGTGGCCAACAAAATGGAGGAACCCACTGACGCAGTTAGGCACAGGTCGGTCTTCCTCATGGTTTGCGGTCTGAAAATCTATGGACTCATAAAGAATCTTCTCTCGCCTGCAAATCCAACGGACAAGGACTATGAGGAATTGTGTGCTCTGGTACGTGATCATCTCAAACCAGAAGAAGGCATCATCATCTCACGATATCGATTCTCCACGCACATTCGTTCTGAGGGCCAGGATGTGTCGTAATTCGTTGCCGACCTAAGACATCTAGCTGGACCGTGTAAGTTCGAAAACGCGTTGGGAGACATGCTGCGGGACTTCTTTGTAATCGGCATCAACCACGAAGCGATCCTGCATAAGCTACTAGTGGCAGAGACGATTTGAGCAAGGCCATCACGATTGCCCAGGCATGCATGGCGACGGACAAAAACTTAAAGCAGATATCATCGAAAAATCGGAACTTGACAAGTACTGTAAACAAGATAGTATCGTCGTTTGGCAGAGCTGCATATGGCAGGGCCTGCTCGACTGCTTATGCGAAACCTGTGGCTGCCCAAAGTCCGCCAACGGGAATGAATCCGATTTCACTGTGTTGGCGCTGTGGGGACAATCATCGGCCTCATCAGTGTCGGTTTAAACAGTACATTTGTAAAGTCTGTTCGAGACTGGGGTATCCCAGCGCATGTGTCCGCAACTGAACAAGCGTGCTGTGACACACCACGTGGAGGATGATGACCAGTATAGCGCGGATCCGGATATGCAATCTGAGATACCAAAGGAGGAAGGGTATGGACTGTATTCGTTCCTAACAAAGAGCCAACCGACAATGATTTGTGAAACTTAAGGTGTGCCGGTACCGATGGAATTGGACACGGTTGCGAGTCAATCAATAATGAGCCAGAGGACATTCGACAAGCTATGGGATACTAAGGCGGTGAGGCCTAAGCTGAGTCCAGTCAATGCCAAGTTGCGTACATACACTAAAGAATTCTTAACGTTGATTGGCAGTGCAGTAGTCAAGGTGTCGTATGATGGTGCGGTTCATGATTTACCGTTATGGATTGTTCCAGGCAATGGTCCAACACTGTTCGGCAGGAATTGGCTAGAAAAAAATCAAATGGAATTGGAACAATATCAAAGCGTTGTCGTCGGAGGATGATACTCCATGTGCTCAAGTGCTGAGCAAGTTTCCCTCTCTGTTTGAACCAGGCATCAGCAATTTCACGGGAGCCAAGGTGCAGATCCACGTGGACTTGGATGCAAGACCCGTCCATCATAAAGCTCGGCCAGTTCCGTACATGATGAGGGAGAAGGTCGAAATCGATTGGACAGACTCCAGCGTGAAGGGGTCATATCGCCGGTCGAATTTAACGAATGGGCCAGCGCCATTGTTCCTGTGTTGAAGAGTGATGGCACTGTCAGGATCTGTGGAGACTACAAGGTTACGATCAACCGAGTTTCGAAACAGGATCAATACCCGTTACCGAAGGCTGATGACCTGTTTGCAAAGCTAGCCGGAGGGGATGTCATTCACTAAACTGGATCTGACGTCGGCCTACATGCCACAGTAGCTGGTGGAGACTTCGAAGAAACTTACGTGCATCAACACTCATAAAGGACTGTTTACCTATTGAGGGAGTGCAGCGAAGGTTCACCAGACTGATTCCCGGGATGGCGGGACTGACCTATCAAAAAAGATTGGATCAACTGGGCTTGTATTCACTGGAGTTCAGAAGAATGAGAGGGGATCTCATAGAAACGTTTAAAATTCTGACGGGTTTGGACAGGTTAGATGCAGAAAGAATGTTCCCAATGTTGGGGAAGTCCAGAACCAGGGGTCACAGTCTGAGGATAAGGGGTAAGCCATTTAGGACCGAGATGAGGAGAAACTTCTTCACCCAGAGAGTGGTGAACCTGTGGAATTCTCTACCACAGAAAGTAGTTGAGGCCAATTCACTAAATATATTCAAAAGGGAGTTAGATGAAGTCCTTACTACTCGGGGGATCAAGGGTTATGGCGAGAAAGCAGGAAGGGGGTACTGAAGTTTCATGTTCAGCCATGAACTCATTGAATGGCGGTGCAGGCTAGAAGGGCTGAATGGCCTACTCCTGCACCTATTTTCTATGTTTCTATGTTTCTATGTTACCTGCAACAGGTGTCCTTTTGGAATTTGCTCGGCTGCAGCCATATTTCAGAGGAACATGGAGAGTCTACTGAAGTCCGTCCCTAGAACCATCGTGTTCCAAGATTACATCCTGGTCACAGGTCGTGACACCACCGAACATCTGAACAACCTGGAAGAGGTTCTACATCGTCTGGACAAAGTGGGAATCAGACTGAAACGTTCGAAGTGCGTCTTCATGGCACCGGAAGTCGAATTCCTGGGGAGGAAAATTGCTGCTGACAGTATCAGGGCTACTGACTCAAAAACCAAAGCCATCAAAAATGCACTCAAGCTTCACAATGTGATAGAGCTGCGTTCGTTCCTTAGTCTACTCAACTACTTCGGTAATTTCCTACCTAGATTGAGCACTTCATTAGAGCCACTGCACATGCTGCTAAGAAAAGGCGACAACTGGGTTTGGGGTGCGTCTCAAGATAGAGCTTTTGAGAAAGCTACTAATCTGCTTTGCTCTAACAAGCTGCTGGTACATTATGATCCGTGTAAGTGTCTAGTATTGGCCTGTGATGCTTCGCCATATGGAGTTGGTTGCGTGCTCCAACAAGCTAATGAGTCGGGTAAACTACGTATGCTTCTAAAAGTTTGTCAAAGGTGGAAAGAGCCTACAGCATGGTAGAAAAAGAAGCAATAGCCTTTGTGTATGGAGTTAAAAAGATGCATCAGTACCCGTTTGGCCTTCGGTTTGAACTGGAAACAAATCACAAGCCACTCATTTCATTGTTTTCGGAAAACAAAGGTATCAATACCAATGCATCGTCCCGCATCCAAAGGTGGGCGCTGAAATTATCTGCCTATGATTATGTCATTCGCCACAGACCTGGCACCGAGAATTGTGCTGATGCACTGAGCCGTCTGCCATTGCCCACACTGGAGGTGGAAACGCCACAACCTGCAGACCTACTGTTAGTTATGGATGCTTTTGAAAGTGAAGGAACCCCTGTCACGGCTCAACAAGTTAAGACCTGGATCAGCCAGGACCCGATATTATCGGTTGTGAAACATTGTGTCCTTAGTGGTGATTGGTCTGCCATACCCAAGCAAATGGGTGATGAGACCAAACCTTACAACCGTCGCAAAGACGAACTATCCATTCATTCAGATCGTTTACTGTGGGGTAATCATGTTGTTATGCCTACGAAAGGCAGAGAGAAATTTGTACATGATCTACATAGCACTCATAACGGTATTGTCATGATGAAAGCCATTGCCATGTCTCATGTATGGTGGCCTGGAATTGACTCTGATCTGGAATCATGTGTGCATCAGTGCAACACTTGCATATAGCTAAGTAAAGCACCAGCGGAATCGCCGCTGAGTCTGTGGTTGTGGCCATCTAAACCATGGTCCAGGATCCTTTGCAGGTACCTTCCCGGGAAAGATGTTTTTAGTTGTGGCGGATGCTTACTCCAAGTGGATAGAGTGTATAATCATATCATCCAGCACATCCACAGCTACCATTGAGAGCCTTCTTGTCATGTTTGCCACTCATGGTCTGCCCGACATCGTTGCACGCGACAACGGACTTTGCTTCACTAGTCTGGAGTTTCAAGAATTCATGAAACTCAATGGTATCAAACATGTGAGGTCAGCACCATTCAAACCTGTATCTAATGGTCAAGCAGAGCGTGCTGTCCAAACCATCAAGTAGAGTATGAAACATGTAACTCAAGGTTCAATGCAGACTCGCTTGTCATGCATATTACTTAGTTACAGGACAAGACCCCACACGCTTACCGAGGTCCCCCCTGCTGAACTATTGATGAAGAGAGGTCTCAAGACCAAGCTCTCTCTTGTCCACCCTGACTTGAACGATCATGTTGAATACAGACGTCAAAGTCAGCAGTGATATCATGATCGCGTTGCTGTGTCACGCGACATTTCTGTTAATGATCCTGTGTATGTACTAAATTATGGTCAAGGTCCCAAGTGGATCGCCGGTACAGTTAAGGCCAAGGAGGGTAACAGAGTGTTTATCGTCAAGCTCAAGAATGGGCAGTCATGCAGGAAACATGTCGATCAGATAAAGCTGCGGCACACGGATGAACCGGAACAGTCTGAGGAAGACACAATCAGTGACCAACCAACCTACCCTCAGTCATCAGAGGACTCCGCTGTCATCAATGAATTTGGACTTTCAATCACTGACATGGTCAATGAATCTGGACTTTCAATCACTGACATGGTTAATGAATCTGGATTTTCAATCCCTGACATGGTCATTGCCACTCCCATCAGATCGGCTACCCAGCCCCCAATCATAACAGACTCAGAAAGCTCGCCCAAGGCTGGAGTTGAACTGAGACAATCAACTCAGGAGTGGAAAGCCCCGGACCATCTCAATTTGTAAAAAGACTGTTACTAATATTTTAAAGGGGGATATTATCATGTATGTATGCTTGGGGTTACTCGCCACCAGGTGGCGCCACTGTCGGAGGTCATTAGGCTGTACGCACATGTGTGCGGCCCAGGTATAAAAGGCAAGCCATCATGTAATGTAATCACTTTGGGCCCTAATAAAGCAGAGCCAGGTTTGTACCTGTGTTGGTTTACAGTATTCAGTCTATCGAGTTATTACATACATAACATTTGGAAACAACACAGAGAGTTGATGGGGAGTACTATTATTTCTGAGACCTCCCTGGGCTCCCAAGATGCCGCATTTACAGCCCCATGTATGTTTGCAAGTTGCTGACAATAGTATCCCCTCAGATACGTGCGCCAACAGAAATAGGTACATTTGACAAATGGGTCTGATGACAGCGAAGTGGGCTTGCTGGAAGCAGATGGCGGCCAAAGAAAGAACCATGGTCGCCGCCGGCTGGTTGAGTCGTTCTTACCCACTTCTGCACCAGCCAAAAATGTGGCTTCACACAGACCTTCCCCACACATCAGGGGTCGCGGTTTCATCGTGGTGAAATAGTCACTGTTTGCGACTTTCATAACTGTACGCTTCTTTTAAAGTTGATCCGGTTGCCGTAGAAACCACCCTGCAGTATAAGCGGGGCAGTTCCTACAGCAACGCATCTGAGATGCTGCAAGAAAACTGAAACGATTCTCCAGTCATAAATACAGCATTTAGCCATCCTCTTTGAATACTGATTCTGATGTTGTGAACACCACAGCATGCATCCCCGTGTGATGAGGTGCTCATTTTTGATGTGTAACCTTGGTATCAGGTTTCATTGTCGAAGCAATGCTGGTAACAGATCCAAATCTTAATTCACTGCAAGAACTGACAAGGTGACATCCACTAACGCGGCTTCACACAGGGTGGGACAGGGTAACGGGAGAGGCCAGTTTTAGCAGGATCCGCCATAGTGCTTGCAGTGTGCGAACAAGTCCCCGCTGGAGGCTGAGTTCATGTCGAGAGTTACTCCCAGTGTACTGGCCAACATTCCTCTCTCAAATATCACTAGGGGGGAAAAAAATGGACAGTCGTCTCACTGCAGTTTGTGGGATCATACTGTGTGCAAAATGGCTGCATCATTTTTCTAAGTAACAGTCACTTCAGTGGGCAAAATTGCCCTTTTTTATAGCGCCATTAGCGCCTCCGGGGGGGCTGGGGCGCAACGAGGTTATTGCCTGGGGAAAGGGGTCGATAGCGCCTCCAGGGAAATTGTCCTGGAGGTTTGAAGGAGAGGGAGCAGTGTGTTGTTAGCGGCACACCCCGTGATTTGTGCCCGGCCTGGCGCATACATGGCGATATCGTCATCGCCATGCGTACCGACCTCTTTTCCACACGGGCGGTGAGGATGGCGCCGATCAATAGCTAAAATTCTCCAGTCCAGGCAACATCCTCATAAATCTCCTCTCGTGCAATCACACCTTTCCTGTAATGTGGTGACCAGAACTGCACGCAGTACTCCAGCTGTGGCTTAGTTAATGTTTTATACAGTTCAAGCATAACCCCCCTGCTCTTGTATTCTCTAACTCGGTTAATAAAGGCAAATATTCCATTTGTCTTCTTAACCACCTTATCTACCTGGCCTCTTAACTTCAGGGATCTGTGGACATGCACTCCAAGGTCCCTTTGTTCCTCTACAATTCTCATTGTCCTACCATTTAATGTGTATTCCCTTGCCTTGTTAGCCCTCCCCAAATGCATTACCTCACACTTCTCCGGATTGAATTCCATTTACCACTGTTCTGCCCACTTGACCAGATCATTGATCATCTTCATCATCATCATAGGCAGTCTCGCGTAGCATGGCGGTCACGTCACCTGCGGCGACTTTGTCTTCATAACTATTGTGTGGTGGTCGCTCCAACCAATGCTATTATAGACAGGCATGTCTGCGACAGCCTCCTACCCAGAGTACATTTTGTGCCCTTGTTTCTCTATGTGCTTCCTATGGTGCTGAAGGTGGAGGAATACCAATTTATCATTTGAAGGGGCATAGTAAGTGGTAATCAGCCAGAGGTTTCCTTAGCCTTTCCTTGATTGAGCTGAAGTCTTAAGACCTCATGGGGTCTAAAGTCAATGTTGAGGACTTCCAGGCATATGCTCACCTGACTGTATGCCACAGTGCACTCACTTCTGGTGTGTCTAACCTGCGGATGAGACAGAACATATCCCATGGGGGAGTCTGGGATGTTGGTGGATCGATAGGATTCATATTATAGATATGATGCTGCTTGACTAGTCTATGGGACAGAACTCCAACTTGAGCACCAATTCCCAGGTGTTGGTGAGGAAGACTTTTTAGGGTTAATTGGCTTTGGAGTCACGAGTAGGCCAGACCAGGTATGCGTGGCAGCTTCCCTTTTCTTAGGGACAATTATGAAACAGCTGAAAACAGCAGCTTTCATAGTCATTCTTCTGTCACAAATATATCGATTTATTTGAATTCAATGTCACAACTTGCCATTCAGAGCTTTGAACTCACAGCTCTGGGTTCCATAATGCTTCCCATTCATCATAATAGATGGTCCCTCGAAACGAGGATAAGAACATAAGAACATAAGAAATAGGAACAGGAGGAGGGCATACAGCCCCTCGAGCCTGCTCCGCCATTCAATAAGATCATGGCTGATCTGATCATGGACTCAGCTCCATTCCCCCGCCCGCTCCCCATAACCCCTTATCCCCTTATCGTTTAAGAAACTGTATTTCTATCTTAAATTTATTTAATGTCCCAGCTTCTATAGCTCTCTGAGGCAGCGAATTCCACAGATTTACAACACTGCGAGAGAAGAAATTTCTCCTCCTCCCTGTTTTAAATGGGCGGCCCCTTATTCTAAGATCATGCCCTCTAGTTCTAGTCTCCCCCATCAGTGGAAACATCCTCTCTGCATCCACCTTGTCAAGCCCCCTCATTATCTTATATGTTTCGATAAGATCACTACTCATTCTTCTGAATTACAATGCGTAAAGGCCCAATCTACTCAACCTTTCCTCATAAGTCAACCCCCTCATCCCCAGAATCAACCTCGTGAACCTTCTCTGAACTGCCTCCAAAGCAAGTATATCCTTTCGTAAATATGGAAACCAAAACTGCACACAGTATTCCAGGTGTGCCCTCACCATTACCTTATATAGCTGTAGCAAGACTTCCCTGCTTTTATACTCCATCCCCTTTGCAATAAAGGCCAAGATACCATTGGCCTTCCTGATCACTTGCTGTACCTGCATACTATCCTTTTGTGTTTCATGCACAAGTACCCCAGGTCCCGCGGTACTGCGGCACTTTGCAATCTTCCTCCATTTAAATAATAACTTGCTCTTTGATTTTTTTCTGCCAAAGTGCATGACCTCACACATTCCAACATTAACCTCTATCTGCCAAATTTATGCCCACTCACTTAGCCTGTCTATGTCCTTTTGCAGATTTTTTGCGTTCTCCTCACACATTGCTTTTCCTCCCATCTTTGTAACGTCAGTAAACTTGGCTACGTTACACTCAGTCCCTTCTTCCAAGTCGTTAATATAGATTGTAAATAGTTGGGGGCCCCAGCATGATCCCTGCGGCACCCCACTAATTACTGGTTGCCAACCCGAGAATGAACCATTTATCCCGAATCTCTGTTCTCTGTTAGTTTGCCAATCTTCTATCCATGCTAATATAAACCCAGTGAACTTTTATCATGTGCATTAACCTTTTATGTGTCACCTTCTGGAAGTCCAAATACACCACATCCACTGGCTCCCCTTTATCCACTGGCTTCCATGCCAAAAAAGGATACATTCACAGGTGTTCCAATGAAGAACCTAAAATTCCAGGTCCTGAACTGCATCCTGAAGGGTGGAAGATGCCTGTGCGTGGATTTTTTTTAACATGTGGTGGCCGTTGTACATCAGCCACCACACGGGCTTGACAGAGCCAGGTCTTGGTCCAGTGACAAGAATTACCCAAGATGATTGGAGACCAGCTCTGCTGCACGGACCTAGTGCGCAGACATATTGCAGTGTGGGCTGGCCCGTGCTGCACCTGGGCCCTCGGCTCTTTTGGGCCACGTACCCTCATCTGTCGCACCTCTGCTACGATCTCTCACCGCTCCTCTGCCATAAACATTCACCACATCTCGCCACAAACACTCGCCGCTCATCCGTCCCGACCTTCCCACTCCTCTGTACCTGGGTCCTGCCGATGTTCCTACCCACGCTCCAAAAACGGTGACCAGGGTTTTGATGACATCATCCAGTCGCCCATCTCAAAAATGTCGTGGCCCCCCTGACCTGCGAGAGAACAGCTCCGCAGGTTGGTGAGACGCGTGAGACGCGGGAGCAGCCTATAAAAGGCCCAGCGGGAGATCGAGAGCCAGCGGCAGTTGGTGAGAGGGGAGCAGCCTATAAAAGGCCCAGCGGGAGATCGAGAGCCAGCGGCAGTTGGTGAGACGCGGGAGCAGCCTGTAAAAGGCCCAGCGGGAGATCGAGAGCCAGCGGCAGTTGGTGAGACGCGGGAGCAGCCTATCAAAAGGCAGCTACAGCGGGAGAGAAAGCAAAATAGAAGTAGAAAGTAATCAAAAAGTGACGTCACAGCCAATGAGGTAAGTGATTGGCTGGTGATTGGTGAGCAGCTTTTCTTTTCTTTTTTATATCAGTAAGTGAACTGTAACATTGTTATTACCAATTTAAGGGTATCTAAGGTTAAGACATGGCAGGAGAGCTCGGCCATGTGATATGCTCCTCCTGTACCATGTGGGAACTCGGGGACACTTCCAGTGTCCCTGGGCGCTTCGTGTGTGGGAAGTGTATCCACCTCGAGCTCTTGACGGTCCGCGTTGCGGAATTGGAGCTGAGGGTGGATTCACTCTGGAGCATCCACGATGCTGAGAATGACGTGAGTATCACGTGTAGTGAGTTGGTCTTACCGCAGGAGAAGGGTCCACAGCCAGATAGGGAATGGAAGACCAGCAGGAAGAGCAGTGCAAGAAAGATAGTGCAGGGGTCCCCTGTGGTCATCCCCCTGCAAAACAGATACACCGCTTTGGGTACTGTTGGGGGGGATGACTCATCAGGGGAGGGCAGCAGCAGCCAAGTCCATGGCACCGTGGGTGGCTCTGCTGCACAGGAGGGCAGGAAAAAGAGTGGGAGAGCGATAGTGATAGGGGATTCGATGGTGAGGAGAATAGATAGGCGTTTCTGCGGACGCAACCGAGACTCCAGGATGGTATGTTGCCTCCCTGGTGCAAGGGTCAAGGATGTCTCGGAGCGGGTGCAGGACATTCTGAAATGGGAGGGAGAACAGCCAGTTGTCGTGGTGCACATTGGTACCAACGACATAGGTAAAAAAAGGGATGAGGTCCTACGAAAAGAATTTAAGGAGCTAGGAGCTAAATTAAAAAGTAGGACCTCAAAAGTAGTAATCTCGGGATTGCTACCAGTGCCACGTGCTAGTCAGAGTAGGAATCGCAGGATAGCGCAGATGAATACATGGCTTGAGCAGTGGTGCAGCAGGGAGGGATTCAAATTCTTGGGGCATTGGAACCGGTTCTGGGGGAGGTGGGACCAGTACAAACCGGACGGTCTGCACCTGGGCAGGACCGGAACCAATGTCCTAGGGGGAGTGTTTGCTAGTGCTGTTGGGGAGGAGTTAAACTAATATTGCAGGGGGATGGGAACCTATGCAGGGAGACAGAGGGAGACAAAAATGAGGCAAAAGCAAAAGACAGAAAGGAGATGAGGAAAAGTGGAGGGCAGAGAAACCCAAGGCAAAGAACAAAAAGGGCCACTGTACAGCAAAATTCTAAAAGGACAAAGGGTGTTAAAAAAGCAAGCCTGAAGGCTTTGTGTCTTAATGCAAGGAGTATCCGCAATAAGGTGGATGAATTAACTGTGCAAATAGATGTTAACAAATATGATGTGATTGGGATTACGGAGACGTGGCTCCAGGATGATCAGGGCTGGGAACTCAACATCCAGGGATATTCAACATTCAGGAAGGATAGAATAAAAGGAAAAGGAGGTGGGGTAGCATTGCTGGTTAAAGAGGAGATTAATGCAATAGTTAGGAAAGACATTAGCTTGGATGATGTGGAATCTATATGGGTAGAGCTGCAGAACACTAAAGGGCAAAAATCATTAGTGGGAGTTGTGTACAGACCTCCAAACAGTAGTAGTGATGTTGGGGAGGGCATCAAACAGGAAATTAGGAGTGCATGCAATAAAGGTGCAGCAGTTATAATGGGTGACTTTAATATGCACATAGATTGGGTCAGCCAAACTGGAAGCAATACGATGGAGGAGGATTTCCTGGAGTGCATAAGGGATGGTTTTCTAGACCAATATGTCGAGGAACCAACGAGGGTGGAGGCCATCTTAGACTGGATGTTGTGTAATGAGAGAGGATTAATTAGCAATCTCATTGTGCGAGGTCCCTTGGGGAAGAGTGACCATAATATGGTGGAATTCTGCATTAGGATGGAGAATGAAACAGTTAATTCAGAGACCATGGTCCAGAACTTAAAGAAGGGTAACTTTGAAGTTATGAGGCATGAATTGGCTAAGATAGATTGGCTAATGATACTTAAGGGGTTGACTGTGGATGGGCAATGGCAGACATTTAGAGACCGCATGGATGAATTATGACAATTGTACATTCCTGTCTGGCGTAAAAATAAAAAAGGGAAGGTGGCTCAACCGTGGCTATCTAGGGAAATCAGGGATAGTATTAAAGCCAAGGAAATGGCATACAAATTGGCCAGAAATAGCAGCGAACCTGGGGACTGGGAGAAATTTAGAACTCAGCAGAGGAGGACAAAGGGTTTGATTAGGGCAGGGAAAATGGAGTACGAGAAGAAGCTTGCAGGGAACATTAAGGCGGATTGCAAAAGTTTCTATAGGTATGTAAAGAGAAAAAGGTTAGTAAAGACAAACGTAGGTCCCCTGCAGTCAGAATCAGGGGAAGTCATAACGGGGAACAAAGAAATGGCAGACCAATTGAACAAGTACTTTGGTTCAGTATTCACTAAGGAGGACACAAACAACCTTCCGGATATAAAAGTGGTCAGAGGGTCTAGTAAGGAGGAGGAACTGAGGGAAATCTTTATTAGTCGGGAAATTGTGTTGGGGAAATTGATGGGATTGAAGGCCGATAAATCCCCAGGGCCTGATTGACTGCATCCCAGAATACTTAAGGAGGTGGCCTTGGAAATAGCGGATGCATTGACAGTCATTTTCCAATATTCCATTGACTCTGGATCAGTTCCTATCGAGTGGAGGGTAGCCAATGTAACCCCACTTTTTAAAAAAGGAGGGAGAGAGAAAGCAGGGAATTATAGACCAGTCAGCCTTACCTCAGTAGTGGGTAAAATGATGGAATCAATTATTAAGGATGTCATAGCAGCGCATTTGGAAAATGGTGACATGATAGGTCCAAGTCAGCATGGATTTGTGAAAGGGAGATCATGCTTGACAAATCTTCTGGAATTTTTTGAGGATGTTTCCAATAAAGTGGACAAAGGAGTACCAGTTGATGTGGTATATTTGGACTTTCAGAAGGCTTTCGACAAGGTTCCACACAGGAGATTAATGTGCAAAGTTAAAGCACATGGGATTGGGGGTAGTGTGCTGACGTGGATTGAGAACTGGTTGTCAGACAGGAAGCAAAGAGTAGGAGTAAATGGGTACTTTTTGGAATGGCAAGCAGTGACTAGTGGGGTACCGCAGGGTTCTGTGCTGGGGCCCCAGTTGTTTACATTGTACATGAATGATTTAGACGAGGGGATTAAATGTAGTATCTCCAAATTTGCGGATGACACTAAGTTGGGTGGCAGTGTGAGCTGCGAGGAGGATGCTATGAGGCTGCAGAGTGACTTGGATAGGTTAGGTGAGTGGGCAAATGCATGGCAGATGAAGTATAATGTGGATAAATGTGAGGTTATCCACTTTGGTGGTAAAAACAGAGAGACAGACTATTATCTGAATGGTGACAGATTAGGAAAAGGGAAGGTGCAACGAGACCTGGGTGTCATGGTACATCAGTCATTGAAGGTTGGCATGCAGGTACAGCAGGCGGTTAAGAAAGCAAATGGCATGTTGGCCTTCATAGCGAGGGGATTTGAGTACAGGGGCAGGGAGGTGTTTCTACAGTTGTACAGGGCCTTGGTGAGGCCACACCTGGAGTATTGTGTACAGTTTTGGTCTCCTAACTTGAGGAAGGACATTCTTGCTATTGAGGGAGTGCAGCGAAGATTCACCAGACTGATTCCCGGGATGGTGGGACTGACCTATCAAGAAAGACTGGATCAACTGGGCTTGTATTCACTGGAGTTCAGAAGAGTGAGAGGGGACCTCATAGAAACGTTTAAAATTCTGACGGGTTTGGACAGGTTGGATGCAGGAAGAATGTTCCCAATGTTGGGGAAGTCCAGAACCAGAGGTCACAGTCTAAGGATAAGGGGTAAGCCATTTAGGACCGAGATAAGGAGAAACTTCTTCACCCAGAGAGTGGTGAACCTGTGGAATTCTCTACCACAGAAAGTAGTTGAGGCCAATTCACTAAATATATTCAAAAGGGAGTTAGATGAAGTCCTTACTACTAGGGGGATCAAGGGGTATGGCGTGAAAGCAGGAAGGGGGTACTGAAGTTGCATGTTCAGCCATGAACTCATTGAATGGCGGTGCAGGCTAGAAGGGCTGAATGGCCTGCTCCTGCACCTATTTTCTATGTTTCTATGTAAAAGAGCTGGAGCGGCATACCACTTCAACCTTCAGTGTGAGCTGCTCCAAGTGTGCGACTGAGGGAGTACTGCACTGTCGGAGGTGCCATCTTTCGGATGAGACATTAAACCAAGGCCCCATCTGCTCTCTCAGGTGGATGCAAAAGATTCAAAGAAAAGCAGGGGAGTTTTCCCCGGTGTCCTGGACAATATTTATCCCTCAATCAACATCAACAAAAAGAGATTATCTGGCCATTATCTCATTGCTGTTTGTGGGAGCTTGCTGTGTGCAAATTGGTTGTCGCATTTCCTACATTACAACAGCGACCACACTTCAGAAGTACTTGATTGGCTGTAAAGCACTTTGGGACATCCTGAGGTCGTGAAAGGCACTACATAAATGCAAGTCTTTATTTCTTTCTTGATTGACATTGCGAAAATGCATCAAACCCAGGGACTTGTATGGATACAGGCCCTATTCCCTACGTGCAATGTGGGTTGAGACTGATTGTGCGTACTGTGCAGCTTCCATACAGCCACCAGAAGGAAGATACTTTCATCCCATTGATCTGCGCTGGAGTTCAAGACAACAGGACGGTGTGCTAACTCACTGCACCATCCAGTCCTCTGGTATTCTTAGCTTTAACCTTTCTGCTCAAAATGTGCTCTTCTTCTCTTGGCCTGTGCTACCAATTAAAGGGACGCGCATGCTTGGTGGCATTGCTCCCCTCTTTATACTTCATGACTTGTCTCGCTGAGCTGGAAGCAAGTTACAGTTGCCCTTTTGCTCTTCTAAATTAAACCTCTGCTTTCCATACAACTTTCCACACACTGGCCTCCCCGGTATTTGCTAATTATTTTCTCAGTCGTGGCTGGACCTTCTAAAGTAATTAGCGGGCATTCTGCTGGCCGCCTACTGCTTTTCATTTGCTGGCCTGCAGGCTTTTAAACTTACCAGAAGACAATGATAGCAAGCGAGGGTTTCAACGTCTGTCTATAGATCAAAACTGGTGTTATTTATTCATGTGCTCGTTCAGGAGCTTGTTTCAACACAGGCAGCCTGCAGTGCCACCCCCTGCCGACTGTGTCTGTTAGATGGTTTCGCAGAAGGTCCAAGTCCCCAGCAAACCACTGAACGCCGTACTGGAATTCCAGCTGCCACGACAGCACTGTGCAATGCAGCTGACTCCCGATGAACTATCCCCCTTTCTAATCTCTCCTCTCAAGGCATTTACCCGTGCTGTAATATAGTTCTTCACATGCGAGGTTTGGCAGTGACTGTTGGCTGGGCAGTAGGCATCAGGGCTGAGCCCAATTTGATCTGAACATTGACACTTTCCATAAGGGAGCAATCGCTGGAGAGACCAGAACCCTAGCTGACTGTGTTTGACTCCCTCGTCGGGCATGCTGAGTCCAAGTGTAGGAAGCCAAGTGTCAGAGCCCAGCTGTAGTCCCGAATGAATGGATAATTCAGTACAGGCTGGAGAATCAAACTCAGTACCTTGTGGTTTGTGTGGTTTTAATGCTATCCAGGGGAACAATACTGATGAATTAATTTGTCAAGAAGTATATGCAACAGTCAAGATTACGCCAGGATCTAGTTTGCAGTTAAGCAAGCTCTGCTGTTCAATAAAAACAGGTTTGCACAATCAGCCTTAATCTGGGTGATGTTACATATGCAGACTATAGATATACTCTCTGTGTAGTCACTGTATAGTTGCACAAGATGGAGACTTGTTACCTGATGTACTAACAATAAGGTTTACACTGTATATACTATGCTGGCACCACGAGAGGCTGCAACTGGTGGAGACCGGGGTTTTCTGCCCCTGTGGCAGATGCTGTCCACCAGAGGGTACTGCGATGGGAGACCTGAGGGTCACCTGCATAGGTGTGCAGGGTCCAGTATAAAAGGCTGCCCACCATGCTTGTGCCTCACTCTGGAGTTATGAATAAAGGACCAAGGTCACTCCAGTTTGAGTACAACACATTGCTTCGTGGAGTCATTCACAATTACATTACAGACATAGCAACTGGCGATGAGAAGACGGACTTTCACGCAATTATTGCTACCTTTGGCACACTAAAAGTCTTCGCAGGGGATGATGATTAGGATGCCTTCACAGAAAGGCACGAGCAATATTTCATGGCAAACGACCTGGCAGGGGAGAGGGACACATTGGCGGAGAAGCGCAATGCTATACTGCTGACCAGTTGTGGGCCCGAGGTCTATCACCTCGTCAGGGACTTGCTGGCACCCACGAAGGCCCCAAGGATAAGACACACGATGAGCTGACTGAACTAATTCGCAACCAACTAAAACCAAAGCAGAGCATCCTCACGGCCAGGCACAGATTCTACACTCACCGCAGACCTGAAGGCCAGGAGATTGCATAATATGCTGCCGACCTCAGGAGACTTGCGGCACTGTGTGATTTCGGCACGCACCTCAACGAAGCATTGCGAGACATCTTCATTATGGGAATCGACCACGAGGGCCTCCTTCACAAGCTATTATCTGCCGACACCACAGTCAACCTGCCGAAGGCCATAGCATCAGTCAGGTGTTTATGACCTCGACCTGCAGCACCAAGCAAATTATTCATCCTGTGGACTCAAACCCAGCAAGAACTGTACACAGAATGATGCCTTTCACAGGCAAGACTGTAGAACGTGGCTCTGCCCAGGGCAGAGAGCAAAGACCTCAGGGTCCCAGAACTCAGAGTCCGCCGAGGGGTGCTAATCGAGTAGCACCATGCTGGCGTTGCGGAGGAAACCATAGGGCTCACCAGTGTCGGTTTGCTGAGTACATATGTAAAGCCTGTAACACGAAGGGCCACCTCCAGCGTATGTGTAAAAGAAATACGACACACCGTCTAGCAGAGGAGTCGGTCGATGACTTTGAATCCAGCGGGGAGTATGATGATTTGGCCAGAGAGGCAGCTCAGCCCCAAGAAGAAGTGTATGGAGTGTATACCTGCACCACCGATTGTCCTCAAGTGAAGATGGAAGTCGAGATAAACGGCGTTCCAGTCTTCATGGAAGTGGACACAGGAGCGAGCCAGTCAGTGATGAGCCAGGATGCTTTTCAAAGGCTACAGAACGAAAAACGACCCGAGCTGGTTCCAGTACAGGAAAAGCTGAACACCTACACCAAGGAGCTGATCCCAGTCCTTGGTAGTGCGGATGTAAGTGTAATCCATAATGGCGTGGTGCACAAGTTACCTCTGTGGATTGTTGCAGGTGATGGTCCAACGCTACTCGGAAGAAGGTAGATGGGGAAGATCCATTGGAAATGGGAAGACCTCTTCACTCCAGCAATCGATAACCCCGTGCTGGCAGAGCAAAACCTCACCTTCGCTTGGGCCAGCCACCAGGGAACAGACCAGCGCAGCACCCGAGGCACAGACCGTCCATCACAACTGCGTGGCAATGATCCGACCGGAACGACCTAAAAATACCTTCCCGGCTCCAGTGGCAGGACTCCTGGGGAGGAAGATCGAATTCACAGGCACTCTTCCAGCTTTTGTGGCAGAATCACGGGAGAGAAGGATCAAGGCAGTCGACCTCAAGGAGTCAAGATGGCGCCCTGCTGCAGCGAGGTGCAGCATGGCTGAAAAAAAAGATGGCCGCGGCCATATCACGAGGTGCAATGCTGAGGGACCAACACGTGGTATCTAACAGAGGATTCGATTAGGGTGAAGACAGCAGGGTTCTCTTAAAGGAGACCTGCAACCAACTGAACTTAAGGAGACATTGTATGCATGGCAATCAATGTAACGAACCGATTAAGATTGTGAACAAAATGTTGTTGCGAGATGTCGGTACTATTCTTAATGTAAAGAACAAAATGTTGTTGCAAGATGTCGGAAATAGAGTGTCCCCAAAAGTAGCAAGCGAGCGAATTCGGGAGGGTAAAGGCGCTGATCCGATTGTCCTGCCCCAGGTGTCCCCACAAGTTATAGGCCAGCGACCTCAGGAGGGTGAAGGCACTGATCCTGATACCCTGCCCCAGGTCTATCCCACGCTGCAGACACCCGATGGCACTATTCGCCACGGACCTGGAAATGAAAACAGCGTCAATACGCGCAGTCGGCCGCCGTTGCCCACCACCCGGGTGGAGACGGTGCAGCCCCCAGACCTAGTCACTACCTTGGGCATGTCCGGGAGCGAATGGTCAGAACCAGCGAGTTCCCCAAACGGGATCGGGAACAGCCAGATTCCCAACACCGTTAGAGAGCAGGCAGAAAATTCTGCAGCCCTCAAAGGAGGACACGGAGGCCACACACGTCTGTGGCTCTGCCCACCACTAGGCAATGGCAAAGGCCCTGTCCTGGCTAGGTGAGCGAACCAAGCCCACTCCGCTAGCAGGAGTCGCAGCGCCGCTATCAGACGACTAGGACCCCGTCCGGTTGCTCTGGAACCTGCGTCATCGCATACCTGTACTGCTACCTCAGTACTTACTATGACTGAACCATGAATGCAATCTACCCAATCCTGGTGCACGACCGCAAAACGTAACGAATGTAAGTCACTGAACCAATGTGTCACAATACAAACTGTAACTTCCTTTCTTTGTACTTGCACTGTGTCTGATCCTTGTTAATGTAATGGGCCTGCAGCATGATCTCGTTGTGTGGGGGCGGGGGGGAATGGATGTATGTAGCCATGGACACACACATGGATCATACCCAGAACCCACTGGAACCTCCACTGCATCATCGAACCATCCAAACTGATAACCACTACCCAACGTTGTGGCGAAAGGACTTGGGGGTTAACAGGGAAAGAGCCAAGCCAAAGCCCAGCCAAGGTGCAAGGGCTATTGGCACTTAAGTCTGGGGAGAGCTAAGCCAGAGCGCATAGTGCAAAGCTAATAGACACAAAGGACTTGGGGGAGAGTGATGTTATATATGCAGACTATAGATATACTCTCTGTATAGTCACTGTATAGTTGCATAAGATGGAGACTTGTTACCTGACGTACTATCAATAAGGTTTACACTGTGTATATACTATGCTGGCACCACTAGAGGGTGCAACTGGTGGAGACCGAGGTTTCCTGCCCTTGTGGCAGAGGCTGTCCACCAGAAGGCACTGCGGTGGGAGACCTGAGGGTCACCTGCATAGGTGTGCAGGGCCCAGTATAAAAGGCTGCTCACCATGCTTGTGCCTCACTCTGGAGTTATGAATAAAGGACTAAGGTTAGTACAGTTTGAGTGCAACACATTGCCTTGTGGAGTCATTCATAAGGTACATTACAGACATGACAGGTTCAATATGTATTAAACTCAAATTCTCATCACTTAATTCTCAATATTAAATCCAAATATGGTGATACAAGTGAAATCTACTTAACCAAATATCAATTATTCAAATACAAAAGCAAAATACTGCGGATGCTGCAACCTGAAATAAAAACAGAAAATGCTGGAAATCTCAGCAGGTCAGGCAGCATCTGGGGAGAGAAAAACAGAGTTAATTATCCAAAGACCAAAATGTGTTCCTTTTTATTCCTGAAAATGATGACAGGCATGCATGTCTGCGAATGCACAGGAACATGTACAGAGAGATACTTAAATATCAAGTAAGGGAAGTAACGAGGTGGGGTCCCAATTAAACAGGTGGAAGTGTCCCAATTAAATAGGTGGAAGGTTCTCAATTAACCATAGCAGAAGGGTCCCAATTAAACATGGAGGGAGGATCCCAAGGAACATAATGAGGTAGGGTTCCAATTAAACATGGCGAAAGAGTCCCAATTAACCATAGCAGAAGGGTCCCAACTAAACATGGAGGGAGGATCCCAAGGAACATAATGAGGTAGGGTGCCAATTAAACATGGCAGAAGGGTCCCAATTAACCACAGCAGAAGGGTCACAATTAAGCATGGAGAGAGGGTCCCCATGAATATACTGGGGACACCAGTACACTGAGGTGGTGCTCAACTGGTTGATGTCCAGTTGATATAAAATTATGTAACCACGAGCAGGTCCTGGTTAGTTTAGGTATCTAATGTTCTACTCTGTTGGTAACACTACCAACTTCTGCTGTCTGAAACGTTAAAATACTGCAAGTTATGTCAAGTGTACGACTTACAATTTTGATCACACAGTCAAGGAGCACATTTGAGAGGAGGACATGCAAGTTCTAATTTGCTGCGTGAAATTCAATTTGTCTAAAAAGCATGATTTATATTTAAAACAGAACCATTTAGGATGCCTTATGGAACAGGTCATCTGAGAACTTAGGCCTACAAAATTTGACTGCACAGCACGAAGCCTCCGATATGGTGGGCAGGAAACACACTTTCATTACGAGCAGAAATGCGCTGCTCGCCATATTGATGCTTATCCCAATAAGGGGCCCAAAACCTGTTTGAGACCCCCTGTGTGATATTGGGTTTCCCTGAATGGCGAACATAGAAACATAAAAAATATGTACAGGAGCAGGCCATTAGGCCCTTCGTGCCTGCACCGCCATTCAATATGATCATGACTGATCGTGCAACTTCAGTACCCCACTCCCGCCTTCTCTCTGTACCCCCTGATCCCCTTAGCCGTAAAGGCCACATCTAACTCCCTCTTGAATATATCCAATGAACTGGACTCAACAACTTTCTGTTGCAGAGAATTCCACAGGTTCACCACTCTCTGGGTGAAAAAGTTTCTCCTCATCTCTGTCCTAAATGGCTTACCCCTTATCCTTAGACTGTGACCCCTGGTTCTGGACTTCCCCAACATTGGGAACATTCTTCCTGCATCTAACCTGTCTAAACTCATCAGAATTTTAAACATTTCTATGAGATCCCCTCTCATTCTTCGAAATTCCAGTGAGTATAAGCCTAGCCGATCAATTCCAGTGAGTATAAGCCTAGCCGATCCAGTCTTTCTTCATATGTAAGTCCTGCCATCCCAGGAATTAGTCTGGTGAACCTTCACTGCACTCCCTCAATAGCAAGCACATCCTTCCTCAGATTAGGAGACCAAAACTGCACACAATACTCAAGGTGTGGGTCTCACCAAGGCCCTGTACAACTGCAGTAAGTCCTCCCTGTTCCGATACTCAAATCCTCTCGCTATGAAGGCCAGCATGACATTTGCTTTCTTTACCGCCTGCTGTACTTGCATGCCTACTTTCAGTGACTGATGTACCATGACACCCAGGTCTCGTTACACCTCCCCTTTTACTAATCTGTCACCATTCAGATAATAATCAGCCTTCCTGTTTTTGCCACCAAAGTGGATAACCTCACATTTATCCACATTATACTGCATCTGCCATGAATTTGCCCATTCACCTCACCTGTCCAAGTCACCCTGCAGCCTCTTAGCATTCTCCTCACAGCTCACACTGTCACCCAGCTTAGTGTCATCTGCAAACTTGGAGATATTACATTCAATTCCTTTGTCGAAATCATTAATGTATATTGTAAATGAGGGGCCCTGAACCTTGTGGCACCCCACTCGTCACTGCCTGCCATTCTGAAAAGGACCTGTTTATTCCCACTCTTTGCTTCCTGTCTTCCAACCAGTTCTCTATCCACGTCAATACATTACCCCCAATACCATGTGCTTTAATTTTGTACACTAATCTCTTGTGTGGGACCTTGTCAAAAGCCTTTTGAAAGTCCAAATACACCACATCCACTGGTTCAATCTACTAGTTACATCCACAAAAAACTCTCGAAGATTTGTCAAGCATGATTTCCCTCTCATACGCCGGCTGCGATCACAGGAAAATGAGGTCTACATGCTGCCTAACAGGAGGTCCTTAAAGCCACCGCAGCATCGCTGAAGCCAGCAAAGTTTAAAATATACTTACCTGAACATGGAGCCGGGAGGAGCAGCAGTGGCCCAACCTTATAGAAGAGGAACAGAATCATACAAATTTACGGCACAAACAGAGGTCATTCGGCCCACTGTGTCTGTGCCGGCTGACAAAGAGCTATCCAGCCTAATCCCACTTTCCAGCTCTCGGTCCATAGCCCTGTAGGTTACGGCACTTCAAGTGCACATCCAAGTACTTTTTAAATGCGATGAGGTTTTCTGCCTCTGCCATCCTTTCAGGCAGTGAGTTCCAGACCCCAACACCCACTGGGTGAAAAAAGTTCTCCTCAAATCCCCTCTAATCCTTCTACCAATCACTTTAAATCTATGCCCCCTGGTTATTGACCTCACTGCTGAGGGAAATAGGTCCTTCTTATCCACTCTTTCTAGGCCCCTCATAATTTTACACACTTCAATTATGTCTCCCCTCAGCCTCCTCTGTTTCAAAGAAAACAACACCAGCTAAGCAATCTTTCCTCATAGCTAAAAGCTCAAGTCCGCTTGTCCGACGAGTGGCCTGGAGACTCGCATTAGGTGTCCGCAGCTCGTTAGTTTAATGGTAATGAGGCCCAAAGTCCATTAGTACGTGCGCTTCATGCCTATCCATTCAGGCACAGCGCTCATTCCCTGCGCGCCTGCTTTTGGCAACATTAGAATTTCTAGGCCACAGTGTGTAAGAACATAAGAAATAGGAGCAGGAGTAGGCCATTCAGTAAGATCATGGTTGATCTCATCTTGGCCTCAACTCCAATCAATCATTGGCAGTCCCTCGGAATCGAGGAAAACTTGCTTCCACTCTAAAAATGAGTCCTTCGGTGGCTGAACAGTTCAATACAAGAACCACAGTCCCTGTCACAGGTGGGACAGATAGTCATTGAGGGAAGGGGTGGGTGGGACAGGTTTGCCGCACGCTCTTTCCGCTGCCTGCACTTCATTTCTGCATGCTCTCGGCGATGAGACTCAAGATACTCAGTGCCCTCCCAGATGCACTTCCTCCACTTAGGGCGGTCTTTGGCCAGGGACTCCCAGGTGTCAGTGGGGATGTTGCACTTTTTCAGGGAGGCTTTGAGGGTGTCCTTGTATCCTTTACCACCTTTGGCTCATTTGCCATGAAGGAGTTCCGAGTAGAGCACTTGCTTTGGGAATCTCGTGTCTGGCATGCGAATGATGTGGCCTGCCCAGCCGAGCTGATCAAGTGTGGTCAGTGCTTCAGTGCTGGGGATGTTGGCCTGGTCGAGGATGCTAATGTTGGTGTGTCTGTCCTCCCAGGGGATTTGTAGGATCTTGCCTTAACTCCACTTCCCTGCCTGCTCCCCACAACCCTTGACTCCCTTATCAATCAAAAATCTGTCTCTCTCCAGCTTAAATATATTCAATGACCCAGCCTCCACAGCTCTCTGAGGTAGAGAATTCAAAAGATTCACGACCCTCTGAGAGAAGAAATTCCTCCTCATCTGTGTTAAATGTGCAACTCCTTAATCTGAAACTATGTCTTCTAGTTCTAGATTCCCCCACAACGGGAAACATCCTCTCTGCATCCATCCTGTCAAACCCCCTCAGGATCTTATAAGTTTCAATAAGATCATCTCTCATTCTTCTAAACACCAATGTATAGGTGCAAGCTGCTCAACTTTTCTTCATAAAACAACCTCTTCATCTCAGGAACCTTCTCTGAACTGCCTCCAATGCAAGTATATTCCTCCTTAAATAAGGAGACCAAAACTGTACGCAGTACTCCAGGTGTGGTTTCACCTGTTGTAGCAGGACTTCTCTACTTTTATACTCCATCCCCCTGGCAGCACCCGATGTTGCAGTAAATCAGAAAATCTGGAACAGGACCCTGGCTGGATCCTCCCCTCTCGATTCTCTGCAGTTTAGCGCGAAGGTGAAATATAGCATCCCCAATACTGCTTTGACTGAATCCAGAGGGAGGATTGCACCTGGAACCCTGTGCTGTTTAGCGCTAAACTGAGTGTTGCCTTTGCTTATTCAACCATCGGGAAATGTTTAAACAAAAAGGCATGAAAGATAAAATCGAAGTACATGAACTGCACACGGCTGTGTTTCTGTACCACATGCTTACAGCATGGTAATTGTGAGCAGATCCTGTATCTGTTTGTTTTGATTTACGTGCTTTGCAAATATAATCAAGGCTTTCAAAATGCATTTGTTAAACAAATCTAATTTTGTGCATGGTGGATACCATGAGCCGAGATTTCCTGTCATCTTCAGCAAAAGCTAATCTGAGCACAGTGTAAGCTATCTAATGCTTACTGACGTTTGGGAAAGAAGCAAATTAATTCGAACTTAGAGATTCTGGTTCCCCGATGCCTGAATGAGTAAATGCACTTCCGGGCGTGGCAGAATTGACCTCCTTAATTTAAAATTCTCATCCTAGTGTTCAAACCAGAGTTTTGCGAAATTAAAACTATTTCCGCTGGCCAGTGAGTCGATAACTAGAGAGCATAAAGTTATGATCACCACCAAAAGAACAAAGGAGTATATATATCACTTTTTTTACACGGAAGATTGATATGACTTGCAATGCCTTACCATCATAGGCAGTCCCTCGAACGAGGATGACTTGCTTCCACACCAAAAGGAATGAGTTCGCAGATGTTTCAATGAAAGACCCGATATTCCAGTCCTGAACTCGAAGGGTGGATGATGCCTGTGCATGGATTTGTTTAACATGTGGTGACTGTTGCGTATCAGCCACTACACGGGCTTGACAGAGCGAGGTCTTTATCCAGTGGCAAGCGTTAACCAGGACAACTGGAGACCTGCTCTGCTGCACGGACCTAGTGCGCAAACATATCACCTTACAAGTAAGGGTATGGTAGCACAGTGGTTATGTTACGAATCCAGAGGCCTGGATTAGTGATCTGGAGACATATGTTGAAATCATACCACGGCAGCGGAGATTGCCATGAAAACCGATCTGGTTCACTATCGTTGTGTATCTGTAAAGCATGCACTCCCATGGTCCGCCACCAGGGAGCGCATCCCCTGAAGTCCCAAGGGATTCCAGCATCCCTTGGGAGCACTGTATATAAGGCCTGTTCCTCACTCCGGAGTGTCACTGTTACTTTAACCTCCCTGTGTGCAGCCTCAACTGGCAACGAGGATGCAGCAAACTGTGGGCATCCTGGAGAAGCTCTCGGAGGGCGAGGACTGGAAATCCTATGTCGAACGGTACTTTATAGCCAACGAGCTGGACGTAGAAGGAAGCACTGCAAAAAGGAGAGCGGTCCTCCTCACAGTCTGCGGGGCACCGACCTACAGCCTCATGAAGAATCTTCTGGCTCCGGTGAACCCCACAGATAAGTCGTATGAGGAGCTGTGTACACTGGTTCGGGAGCATCTTAACCCGAGGGAGAACGTGCTGATAGCGAGGTATCGGTTCTACATGTGCCTTCTGAAGGTCAGGAAGTAGCGAGCTACGTCGCCGAGCTAAGGCGACTTGCAGGACAATGTGAATTTGCTGGTTACCTGGAGCAAATGCTCAGAGACTTTTTTCTACTGGGCATTGGCCACGAACCATCCTTCGAAAACTTTTGACTGTAGAGACACCGACCCTCAGTAAGGCCACTGCGATAGCACAGGCGTTTATGTCCACCAGTGATAACACCAAACAAATCTCTCAGCACACAAGTGCTAGCAATGTTCATAAATTAACTGGAACTGTGTTTGCGAGCAGAAATGTTTGCGAGCAGGGTAGAAACCACGAGTCTGCAACTGCCAGCAGGCCTCAGGTGACCCAGATGACTCAGAGCCCCCAACAAAAGATGAATGCAAGGCAATTCACACCTTGTTGGCGTTGTGGAAGCTTCCATTCAGCCTATTCATGCCGCTTCAAAGGGTATGTTTGCAAGAGCTGTGGAACAATGGGGCACCTCCAACGAGCTTGCAGATGAGCTGCAAGCTCTGCAAAACCTGCTAACCACCACGTGGCAGAGGAAGATCGGTCCATGGTGGATCAAAGCAATTTCGAGCCTCAGAGAGAGGAGGCATATGCTGAAGTACACGGGGTGCACACATTTTCGACGAAATGTCCACCTATAATGCTAAATGTAAAATTGAATGGCTTACCCGTAGCCATGGAACTGGACACTGGCACTAGCCAATCCATCATGAGTAAAAAGATGTTTGAGAGATTGTGGTGCAACAAGGCATTTAGACCATCCACATGAAACTGAGAATGCACACCAAAGAGCTTATCACTGTCCTGGGCAGCGCCATGGTCAAGGTCACCAACAAGGGCACGGTGCACAAACTGCCACTCTGGATTGTCCCGGGCAATGGCCCCACACTGATTGGAAGGAGCTGGCTGGGAAAAATCCGCTGAAACTGGGATGGCATCCGAGCGCTATCACATGTCGATGAGGCCTCATGAACCCAGGTTCTGAACAAATTTCCTTCCCTTTTTGAGCCAGGCATTTGAAACTTTTCCGGGGCCAAGGTGCGGATCCACTTGGTCCCAGAGGCTTGACCCATTCACCACAAGGCGCAAGCGGTACCTCACATGATGAGGGAGAGAGTGGAAATCGAGCTGGACAGGCTGCAACGCGAGGGCATCATCTCCCCAGTGGAATTCAGTGAGTGGGCCAGCCCAATTGTTCCAGTACTCAAAAGTGATGGCACGGTCAGGATTTGCAGCGATTATAAAGTAACTATTAATTGTTTCTCGCCACAGGACCAATACCCGCTACCGAAGGCAGACGACCTATTTGCGACGCTGGCAAGATGCAAGACGTTCACCAAGCTCGACGTGACTTCGGCCTACATGACACAGGTGCTGGAGGAATCTTCGAAGGGCCTCACCTGCATCAACACGTACGAGGGAATGTTCATCTACAACAGATGCCCGTTTGGAATTCGGTCGGCTGCAGCGATCTTCCAGATAAACAAGGAGAGCCTACTCAAGTCGGTACCATGCACGGTGGTCTTTCAGGACGACATATTGGTCATGGGTCGGGACACCGTCGAGCACCTACAAAACCTGGAGGAGGTCCTCCAGCGACTGGATCGCGTAGGGCTGCGGCTGAAGAGGTCGAAAGGCGTCTTCATGGCAACAGAAGTGGAGTTTTTGGGGAGAAAGATTGCGGCGGATGGCATTCGGCCCACAGACACCAAGACAGAGGCTATCAGGAACGCGCCCAGGCCACAGAACGTCATGGAGCTGCGGTCATTCTTGGGACTCCTCAACTATTTTGGTAACTTCCTATCGGGGTTAAGCACCTTCTTAGAACCCCGACATGTGTTACTGTGTAATGGTGAGAACTGGGTATGGGGAAAAAAAACAAGTAATTGCTTTTGAGAAAGCCAGAAACATTTTATGCTCCAACAAGCTGCTTGTATTGTATAACCCATGTAAAAGACTTGTGCTAGCATGTGATGCATCGTTGTACGGAGTCGGGTGTGTATTACAACAAGCTAACGTCGCGGAGAAGTTGCAACTTGTCGCCTATGCCTCCAGGAGCTTGTCTAAGGCCGAGTGGGCTTACAGCATAATTGAGAAAGGGGCATTAGCGTGTGTGTTCGGGGTAAAGAAAATGCATCAATCCCTGTGTGGCCTCAAATTTGAGCTGGAAACCGATCACAAGCCGCTCATATCCCTGTTCGCTGAAAACAAGGGGATAAATACTAATGCCTCAGCCCGCATACAAAGGTGGGCACTCGCGCTATCAGCATATAACTATACCATCCGCCACAGGCCAGGCACCGAGAATTGTGCAGACGCTCTCAGTCTGCGACCATTGCCCACCACGGTGGTGGAAATGGCGCAGCCTGTAAACTTGTTGATGGTGGTGCAGCCTGCAGACTTGTCGATGGTCATGGAAGCATTTGAAAATGATAAATCACCTGTCACGGCCCACAAGATCCTCTGCCGTCCCAAGTAAAAAACTGTGTACTGCATGGGAGCTTGGCCAGCATCCCCGTTGAAATGCAAGAGCTAATCAAGCTGTTCCAGCGGCGAAAGGATGAGCTGTTCATTCAGGCAGACTGCCTGTTGTGGGGTAACCGCGTAATGCTACCCAAAAAGGGCAGGGAGACATTCATCTCGGATCTCCACAACACACACCCGGGTATAGTAATGATGAAAGCGATAGCCAGATCCCACGAGTGGTGGCCCGGTATCGACTCTGACTTAGAGTCCTGAGTACGACAATGCAGCATGTGTGCTCAGTTGAGCAACGCGCCCAGAGAGGCACCACTAAGTTTGTGGTCCTGGCCCTCCAGACCATGGTCGAGGATTCATGTCGACTATGCGGGCCCGTTTCTCGGTAAAATGTTCCTGGTGGTGGTGGATGCTTTTTCAAAATGGATTGAACGTGAAATAATGTTGGGAAGCACCGCCACCGCCACCATTGAAAGCCTGAGGGCCATGTTTGCCACCCACGGCCTGCTTGACATACTGATCAGTGACAACGGGCCATGTTTCACCAGTGCCGAATTTAAAGAATTCATGACCCGCAATGTGCAATGGGATCAAACATGTCACATCGGCCCCGTTTAAACCAGCCTCCAATGGGCAGGCAGAGTGGGCAGTACAAACAATCAAACAGAGCCATAAACGAGTCACAGAAAGCTCACTCCAAACCCGCCTGTCCTGAGTACTGCTCAGCAACCGCACGAGACCCCACTCGCTCACAGGGGTGCCCCCGGCTGAGCTACTCATGAAAAAGACACTTAAAACCAGATTCTCGCTGGTTCACCCCAACCTGCATGATCAGGTAGAGAGCAGGCGGCAGGAACAAAATGTAAATGATGGTCGCGCCACTGTGTCACGGGAAATTGATCTGAATGACCCTGTGTATGTGCTAACTATGGACATGGTCCCAAGTGGATCGCGGGCACGGTGATAACTAAATAAGGGAGTAGGGTGTTTGTAGTCAAACTAGACAATGGACAAATTTGCAGAAAGCACCTGGACCAACCGAGGCTGCGGTTCACAGACTGCCCTGAACAACCCACAGCAGACACCACCTTTTTTGAGCCCACAACACACACCCAAAGGATCAACGACACCATCCCGGACCAGGAAATCGAACCCATCACGCCCAACAGCCCAGCAAGGCCAGGCTCACCCAGCAGCCCTGCAGGGCCAACAACACGCCAGCCCAGCGAGGGCACAGCCAACACACCAGAACAGACATTTGTACCGAGGCGGTCCACTAGGGAAAGAAAGGCTCCTGACCCCCTCACTTTGTAAATAGTTTTCACTTTGACTTTGGGGGGGCGGGGGGGAGTGATGTTGTGTATCTGTAAAGCATGCACTCCCATGTTCCGCCGGGCGCATCCCCTGAAGTCGCAAGGGATCCCAGCATCCCTTGGGAGCACTGTATATAAGCCGACCCCTAAGGCCTGTTCCTCACTCTGGAGTGTCTTAATAAAGACTGAGGTCACTGTTACTTTAACCTCCCTGTGTGCAGTCTCATCTGTGTTCGGAACACAATAACTATAATGTCCTTTAGGGAAGTAAATCTACCCGGTCTGGCTTATATGTGACTCCGGATCCACAACAATGTGGTTGACTCTTAACTGGCCGAGCAAGCCACTCAGTTGTATAAGGCGGCTCACCACAACTTTCTTGAGGGCAATTAGGGATGGGCAATAAATGCTGGCCTCGCCCCTGCAACATTCACATCCCATTAATTAATTTTTAAAAAGCAGTGGTGCAAGCAGAATCCACGACAGCCTTTTAAAATGGTATTGGATAAATAATTGGAAAAAGAACAAACTTAAACGGGGTTGTAGGCAAAGGGCAGCGGGGATGAATAACTCTTTCAGAGAGCTGGTACAGGCACAACAGACCAAGTGACCTCCAACTTTGCTCTACAATTCCACGATTACAAAGTATTTACAGCACAGAAACAGGCCATTCAGTCCAACTGGTCCATGCTGGTATTAATGCTCCACACGAACCTCTTCCCACTGTGTGGTTGCAATTCCGTGTTTTAATTCAGAACATCTTAAACCACAATTTAAAATGACTAACAGCTGTCTCTTTAAACACATTCTGTCACGCAGATTTCTGGCCAGCCTTTTAGCACAGAAGGCAGGCACTCGTGGTCATGGAGGTGAAATCCTGGGGTTGATGGTGGCGGGGTAGTGGCTGCTACTTCACTCGAGTCGTTAATAAATGTGATGGGCTGTGTCAGCTGTGGGCCAGGTGGACGGATTATATGTCAGCACGGGATACCCTATATATCTCAGGATGCGCTTGTGTCTCCAGCCGGCTGAGCTATGTAGAAACAATGAGGTGGGAGGACCAGTTCAAAGAGGCCGGAGAAAGATCTCGTTCAAACTGGAGACACCAAAAGCAGATGAAATCCAGGAAAGGTTCCGAATGAATGTGATGGAGAATCTAGGATGGTCTCAAAGGCTTAGATGTCTCAATAATGGGGTGGTGTTGGGAGTGACATTTACGGTCAGGTTGCGACACTTTTTAGTTTTGTGCTTCTGTATCGGGTTCTGGGATCCTGTTTCGAGTGAGCGACCTCGGTGCCCCACTCTCACATTTTTACTGTGTTGACGGAATGCTGTTTCTGTGGGCGGCGTGAGCTGTTCTGTTGTAAAGTGGAGTCCAGGTGTCTCCTTGCATTTGCTGCACTGAAACCACTGGCTTTCAATTGACGGCAGATCTGTGTACCCAATAAAAAGCAGCTGGTTCCCCGAAAGTCGGCTTGTTTATATTTAGGACAGCGGTCGAAGCAGGCAGAACAGCGAGTCTCCCTCTGTCCGACCAGGTCATGACACTTTTGGAGTGACGTAGCTTGCAAATCCATTCAGATGCGAGATGCGGTAATTTCCAACTGTCACATATGTCACAACAGGCCACACTTTATGAACTAAAAAGAGAACTTGGATTCAAAGAGCACATTTCACAACCTCTGGACGTCCCAAAGCGCGTTATAGCCAATGAAGTGCTTTCGAAGTGCAGTCACTGTTGTAATTGTTGAAAATACGGCAGCCAATTTGCGCACATCAAGATCACTCCAACAGAAATGCGATAATGACCAGATAACCTGTTTTAGTGACGTTGATTGAGGAATAAGTATTGGCCCCAGGACACCGGGAATAACTCCCCTCTCTTCAAAATAGTGCCGTGGGATCCTTTATGTCCACCTGAGAGAGCAGATGGGACCTCAATTTAACATCCGCAAGACAGTAGCTCTGACAGCGCAGCACTCCCTCGGTACTGCACTGGACTGTCAGCCGAGATTTTGTGCGCATGTCTGTAGAGTGGGACTATGAACCTTCAGAGTAAGAAGCGAGAGTGCTACACAATGAGCCACAGCTTAAAATATGTGATTAGAACCATATGCACAGGGCTCCACTCCCCAGCTTTTTAACGGAGGATACATTTTTAACATGTTAAGCAGGCAGATATTATTATATAATAATAACTTTTATTTATCAAGCACCTTTAACATAATAAAACATCCCAAGGCGCTTCACAACAATTTTACAACACATTAGATATTGACCATTGAGGCAAAGAGAGAAAAAGCGTGAGAAGGAAGTGTAGAAAGAGGTTAAAGGCTCGGGTACGAAGCGGCAACCAAAATGTGCACGCAGATAGACACAGGTGAAAAAAACTTTAAAAATCTTTAATTACATTGTAATAACACAATAAGGAGTATACAATAGTAAAATCAGTATAATAAAGATTAATTATAATTAAACAAAATTAAATAATATATACTATTATTATAAATTAAGTTAAAATGAGAAAATCAGCAATTGAAGCAAACGAAATCAGTTATTAGCTGTCTTTAAGATTCATTCCCTGTCCAGTGATTCAATTAATCTGGAAGAACCAATCACTGTGCTCCATCCTTGTGATGTCATAATTTTATTACTTTTTATTTCTCATTTTGTCCTCTTGATAGGACCTGTAATAGCTCCAGGCTCGAGCTGCCTCCATTGTCAGGGAGACGCTGATGTTTAAATCTCCCTCCAGCTGCTTCGGGCTCGGGCTGCCTCCGTTGTCAGGGAGACGCTGATGTTTAAATCTCCCTCCAGCTGCTCCAGGCTCGCGCTGCCTCCGCTGTCAGGGAGACGCTGATGTTTAAATCTCCCTCCAGCTGCTTCGGGCTCGATCTTTAGATTTTAACCACCACTCCCATTTTCTCTTGAATATTCTGTACCCATTTATGTTTCCTCTGGACCCATCTTTTGTTTCCATGTTTATCCCACAGTTGTCCCTTTTGTTATTAAATCATTCCTGCCCTCCATCCCATCGCGGCCATTTCCCTTCTGTTCTATCCTTGCCCTTACCCCTTTTCCCTGGCTCTGTCCTTGATTAAAAACTGCTCATCTCCAATATCTTCCAGTTCTGATGAAAAGTCAAAAGTGGAAGGTGCACTTCGAAGATCTCCTTAACCGAGACTCTGCCTTTGACTCGAGTGTCCTCGACTCCATCCCGCAGCATGCTACCCACCACCATCTCAGCAAAACCATAGCCCTGCACGAGGTAGAAACATAGAAAATAGGTGCAGGAGTAGACCATCCGGCCCTTCGAGCCTGCACCACCATTCAATAAGATCATGGCTGATCATTTCTTCAATACCCTGCTCCTGCTTTCTCTCCATACCCCTTGATCCCTTTAGCCGCAAGGGCCATATCTAACTCCCTCTTAAATATATCCAATGAACTGGCATCAACAACTCTCTGTGGAAGGGAATTCCATACGTTAACAACTCTCTGAGTGAAGAAGTTGCTCCTCATCTCAGTCCTAAATGGCTTACCCCTTATCCTTAGACTGTGTCCTCTGGTTCTGGACTTCCCAACATCGGGAACATTCTTCCTGCATCTAACCTGTCCAGTCACATCAGAATTTAATATGTTTCTATGAGATCCCCTCTCATCCTTCTAAACTCCAATGAATACAGGCCCAGTCGATCCAGTCTCTCCTTATATGTCAGTCTTGCCATCCCGGGAATCAGTCTGATGAACCTTCGCTGCACTCCCTCAATAGCAAGAACGTCCTTCCTCAGATTAGGAGACCAAAACTGAACACAATATTCCAGGTGGGGCCTCACCAAGGCCCTGTACAACTGCAGTAAGACTTCCCTGCTCCTATACTCAAATCCCCTTGCTATGAAGGCCAACATACCATTTGCCTTCTTCACCACCTGCTGTACCTGCATGCCAACCTTCAATGACTGATGAACCATGATACCCAGGTCTCGCTGCACCTCCCCTTTTCCTAATCTGCCACCATTCAGATAATATTCTGCCTTCGTGTTTTTGCCCCCAAAGTGGATAACCTCACATTTATCCACATTATACTGCATCTGCCATGTATTTGCCCACTCGTCTAACCTGTCCAAATCCACCCTGCAGCCTCTTAGCATCTTCCTCACAGCTCACACCGCCACCCAGTTTAGTGTCATCTGCAAACTTGGAGATATTACACTCAATTCCATCATCTAAATCATTAATATATATTGTAAAGAGCTGGGTCCCAGCACTGAGCCCTGCAACACTCCACTAGTCACTGCCTGCCATTCTGAAAAGGACCCGTTAATCTCGACTCTCTGCTTCCTGTCTGCCAACCAGTTCTCTATCCACGTCAGTACATTACCCCCAATACCATGTGCTTTGATTTTGCACACCAATCTCTTGTGTGGGACCTTGTCAAAAGCCTTTTGAAAGTCCAAATACCCACATCCACTGGTTCTCCCCTGTCCACTCTGCTAGTTACATCTCAAAAAATTCCAGAAGATTTGTCAAGCATGATTTCCTCTTCATAAATCCATGCTGACTTGGCCCAATCCTATCACTGTTTTCAAAATGTGCCGCTATTTCATCCTTAATGATTGATTCCAACATTTTCCCCACTACTGATGTCAGGCTAACTGGTCTATAACTACCCGTTTTCTCTCTCCCTCCTTTTTAAAAAAAAAAGCCATCCACCAGCTCAAGAACAACAAGTCAACGGGAGCGGATAGAACCCCCGCTGAGGCACTAAAATATGATGGAGAGGCACTACTGGCACGAATGCATGACCTCATCTCTCTCATCTGGAAGGAGGAGAGCATGCCGGAAGATCTCAGAGATGCAGTAATCGTGACCATCTTTAAAAAAGAGGACAAGTCCGACTGCGGCAACTGCAGAGGAATCTCCCTGTTATCAACCACTGGGAAAGTCATCGCTAGAATCCTCCTCAACCGTCTTCTCTCTGTGGCTGAGGAGTTCCTCCTGGAGTCACAGTGCGGATTCTTTCCAATACGACATAATCTTTACAGCTCAACAACTACAATAGAAATGCAGGGAACAGCATTAACCCTTGTACATGGCCTTCTTTGACCTTACAAAGGCCTTTGACACTGTTAACCGCAAGGGACTATGGAGCCTCCTCCTCCGTTTCGGCTGCCCCCAAAAGTTTGCCGCCATCCTCCGTCTGCTCCACGACGACATTCAAGACGTGATCCTGACCAACGGATCCATCACAGACCCAATCCACATCCGGACTGGGGCCAAGCAGTGCTGCGTCATCGCGCCAACCCTCTGCTCAATCTTCCTCGCTGCAATGCTCCACCTCACACTCAACAAGCTCCCCACTGGAGTGGAACTAAACTACAGGACCAGTGGGAACCTGTTCAACCTTCGTCGTCTCCAGGCCAGATCTAAGACCATCCCAACCTCTGTCGTAGCTACAGTATGTGGACGACGCTTGCGTCTGCGCACATTCAGAGACTGAACTCCAAATCATGGTCAACATCTTCACGGAGGCGTACGAAAGCATGGGCCTTATACTAAACATCCGTAAGACAAAGGTCCTCCACCAACCTGACCCTGCCACAAAGCATTGCCCCCCCAGTCATTAAGATCCACGTCGCGGCCCTGGACAATGTGGACCACTTTCCATACCTCGGGAGCCTATTATCAGCAAAGGCAGACATCGACAACGAAGTTCAACACCGCCTCCACTGCCCCAGCACAGCCTTCGGCCGTCTGAGGAAGAGAGTGTTCGAAGATCAGGCCCTCAAATCTGGCACCAAGCTTCTGATCTACAGGGCTGTAGTGATACCCGCCCTCCTGTATGGCTCAGAGATGTGGACCATATACAGTAGACATCTCAAATCGCTGGAGAAATACCACCAACGATGTCTCCGCAAGCTCCTGCAAGTCCCCTGGGAGGACAGACGCATCAACGTTAGCATCCGCGATCAGGCCAGCATCCCCAGCATCGAAGCACTGACCACACTCGACCAGCTCCGCTAGATGGGCCACATTGTTCGCATGCCTGACACAAGGCTCCCAAAGCAAGCGCTCTATTCGGAACTCCTACACGGCAAGCGAGCCCCAGGTGGGCAGAGGAAACATTTCAAGGATATCCTCAAAGCCTCCTTGATAAAATGCAACATCCCCACCAACACCTGGGAGTCCCTGGCCCAAGACCGCCTTAAGTGGAGGAAGAGCATCCGGGAGGGCGCTAGGCACCTCGAGTCTCGTCGCCGAGAGCATGTAGAAAGCAAGCGCAGGCAGCGGAAGGAGCGTGTGGCAAACCAGTCTTCCCACCCACCCTTTCCTTCAATGACTGTCTGTCTCACCTGTGACACAGACTGTAATTCCCGTATTGGACTGTTCAGTCACCTAAGAACTTACTTTTGGAGTGGAAGCAAATCTTCCTCGTTTTCTAGGGACTGCCAATAATATGATAACTCTGTTTCTCTCTGCATGGATGATGCCTGAGCGACTGGCTATCCTGTGGCTCTGTGCTAATGTTAAAATGAAGCTCCCGTTCACACTCTGCAGTGGAGCAGCAGCTGGTGTGGCACTCTCACGACGGGTTGAATGGCTTCTCTCTGTGCTGTAAGATTCTATTCTATGAGAGAGACATCAGAGTGCCTGCTGGAGGTAGTTGTCTATCAACTGCCCGATCACAATTCAGGTGACTTTACTCTCGATTTAAACGCCACAATGACAACCATTGGTAAACTGCAGCATGAGTGGCATCCAAAGCAACATGTGTTGTCAGAGATTATGGTTCAGAGATACTGGAGCTCTACTTCTGCTCCCTCCATCAATACATGTCTCATTCTCCGCTGAGTATCTGACCTTACAGTGGGTGTGGAGGAGGGGCGGATGAGGAGAGGAGTGCAATCAGACATTTCACTGGCCTGGCCGAGCAAGCATCCATGGAACATACCCAGAAGAAGCCAAAACCAGCAGGTGAGACGGGCAGGTATGTTTTTAAAAAGAGAAAGAAAAAGGTGGCTTGAAAGAAACTGTCTGCAAATTACTAAATGGCAGAGCACACGTCAATGTGACCTGCGTGTTACACCTAGTCCCGCTCACCGGTCACCCCTGTGCTCATTGACCAACATTGGCTCCTTGATGTTCAAATTCTCATCCTTATGTTCAAATCTCTCCATGGCGTCGCCTCGCCCCTCCCTTCCTCTGTAACCTCCTCCAGCCCTACAAGCCTCTGAGATCTCTGCCAATTCTGGCTATTGTGCATCCCCGATTTACTTTGCTTCACCACTGTCGGCTGTGTCTTCTGTTGCCACGGCCCCAAGCTCTGGAATTCCTTCCCTAAACTCTCCACCTCTCTTAAAACGCTCCTTAAAACCTACTTCTTTGCCCAAGCTTTCAGTCACCTTTCCTAATGTGTCCCTATGGTGCTCGGTGTCAATATTATTTTGTCTGATGACACTCCTCTGAAGTAAATTGGGACATCTTGTTATGTTTAAGATGCTACATAAATGGAAGTTGGTGCTGTTGTGATGCCCTATCATCACCTCAAATCTACAAGCAGCCTGGAACCATACCCCAGTGCCTTTGGGAGAGACAGGACGCAAATCCAGGAAAAGAACCTCTATGTTTACAACAAGAATTCAATTTTGTTCAGTGACTATAAACCTGCTAAGTGCTACCTATATTGTGTCAGCTGTGGCTCAGTGGGTAGCTCTCTCGCCTCAGAATCCAAAGGTTGTGGGATCAAATCCCACTCCAGGGACTTGAGCGTGCCTTCCCGATCCAGCCTATGAGGGAACAACATCGGCAGTGCGAGCAGCCAGCCACCGCAGAGAGCAGTGCAAGCCGGTAAGAGAGAGTGACAAAGGAGAACGGGGCGACTACATTCAATGTCACATGGAAGTGATTGGTTGGTGAGTTTTTCTCTCTATTTTCTTGCCTTAAATTAGGGGCCGGGATTAATAACTAAAAACTAAATCTAATTAATTAAATACATTAGAGATGGCAGCGCAGACAATGTGTCATTGCTGCAACTTGTGGAAGCCACTGAGGTATAGTGCGACCACATCTGCAACAAGTGTCTGCAGCTCGAGGAACTTTGGCTCCGTGTTGATGAGCTGGAATCTGAGCTGCAGACTCTACGACACACCAGGGAGGGGGAGAGTTACCGAGGCACTGCGATCCAGGAGCTAGTCACACTAATTCGATCAATTCATTCAAATTCGATCCGTGGTCAGGGACAGGAGGGTGTGACTACGAGTGAGGAAGGTATGGGGACTCAGCATGGAGTGATAGAGGAGCCTCGGTCCTTGCTCTTGTCCAACAGGTTCGAGGCTTGTACTCCCTGTGTGGATGAGAGCAGGAACTGCAGGGAGGATGAGCAAACTGACCACAGCACCTTGGTACAGGGGGCCATTCAAGTGGGGGAAGTGAAAAGAAACGTTGTGGTGGTAGGGGACAGTATCATTAGGGGGATAGATAAGGTTCTCGGCAGTCGAGAGCGTGAGTCCCGAAGGCTGTGTTGTCTGAGCCAGAGTTAAGGACATCTCCTCAGGGCTGGAGAGGAACTTGGAATGGGAGGGGAAGATCCAGTTGTTGTAGTCCACGTGGGTACCAACATCATAAATAGGACAAAGAAAGAGATTCTGCTGAGGGAGTATGAGCAGCTCGGGGCCAAATTAAAAGGCAGAACCACAAAGGTAATAATCTCTGGATTACTACCTGAGCCACAAGCAAATTTGCACAGGGTAAATAAGATCAGAGAGTTAAACACTGGGTCAAACACTGGTGTGGGAGAAATGGGTTTTGGTTTGTGGGACACTGGCACCAGTACTGGGGTAAGAGGGAGCTGTTCGGTTTGGACGGGCTCCACTTAGACCGTGCTGGGACTAGGGTCCTGGCCAATCAAATAACTAGGGCGATAGAGGGGGATTTAAACTAATTAGTGGGGGGGAGGATTCAAGTGAGCAAAAATGTTAAAAGTCAAAGAATAAGGAGAAGGCAATAGAGCAGGGTAGCACTGGGGGAAATGAAAACCAGAACGTGCCAGGAAGGGACAGAATGTATGAATCAGAAAGTGGGGTCAAAGCAGGAAAAAATAGTAACAGAACAAATTTAAAAGCTCTTTATCTGAATGCACGTAGCATTCGTAACAAAATAGATGAGTTGACGGCACAAATTGATACAAATGGGTATAATCTGATAGACATTACAGAGACGTGGTTGAAAGGTGACCAGGACTGGAAACTAAATATTCAGGGGCATTTCACAATTCGGAAGGACAGACAGAAAGGAAAAGGAGGTGGGTAGCACTGTTAATAAAGGATGAGATCAGTGTGTTAGTGAGAAACGATATTGGCTCAGTAAATCAAGATGTTGAATCAGTTTGGGTGGAGGTAAGGAATAATAAGAGGAAAATGTTGCTGGTGGGTGTTATGTATTTAACCCTTTGTAACCTGTATGACACCTGACCATCAGAGGGCCCACCTGTTGGGAGTCCCAAGGGATTCCAGCATCCCATGGGAGCACAGTATATAAGCAGGCCACCCACGAGGTACCTGCACTCTGCAATCTTATTAAAGGAGCTAAGGTCACACTTGCTCATTAGCACAGTACTCAGTTTCACCCTTTATTGTGAACGTAACAATTGTCGATGAGTTAACAAACAACCATGCGAAAATGCAAAGAACAGTCGGCATCCTGGAGAAGTTCTCAGAAGGGGATGATTGGGAGGTCTTCGTGGAGAGATTCGACTAATACTTTGTGGTCAAAGAACTGGAAGGGGACGAGAACGCTACCAAACAAAGGGCGATCCTCCTAACTGTCTGTGGGGCAACAACCTATGGCCTCATAAAGAATCTTCTGGCCCCGGCAAAACCAACAGAGAAATCCTACGAAGAATTGTGTACGCTGGTCCAGGAGCACCTAAATCCTAAGGATTTGATGGCGAGATAGCGGTTCTACACGTGTCAACGATCGGAGGGCCAGGAAGTGGCGAGCAATGTCGCCAAACTAAGGCGCCTCGCAGGACATTGTGAGTTTGAAGGATTCCTAGAATAAATGCTCAGAGACTTTTTTGTACTGGACACTGGACATGAGACAATCCTTCGCATACTGTTGAATGTAGAAACTCCGAATCTAACTAAACCCATAACGATAGCCCAGGCATTTATGTCCACCAGCGACAACACCAAGCAGATTTTGCAGAATAAAGAAGTTTCGGCAAGTACTGTGCATAAAGTAACTTTGGTCTCGAGCAGAAATGTACATGGCAGAATGTACACGCCGGCTGCTGCTGCCTGACCACAGGTGACTCAGAGTCCGCCATCAATTGTTAATGCAAGGCAGTTAACACCTTGTTGGCGATGCGGAGGTGATCATCGGCCCCATCAATGTCGCTCTAAGCACTATGCGTGCAATGGTTGCAGAACAATGGGACACCTCCAACGAGTGTGCAGGTGAGCTGCAAGCCTTGCAAACCATCACGTTGCAGAGGAAGATCGATCTACAGTGGATCAGGCTGAATTGGAGACTCGTACTGAGGAGGCAGAAGTGTACGGGATACACACATTCACTACGAAATGTCCACCAATAATGTTAAAAGTTGAACTGAACGGCATTCCAGTATCTATGGAGCTGAACACGGGGGCAAGTCAGTCCATTATGAGTAAAAAGGCCTTCAACAGGCCTGTGGGGCAAAACAATTCACAGGCCCAAGCTCAGCCCAATTCACACCAAACTAAGGACTTACACCAAGGAACTAATCCCTGTAATTGGCAGTGCAGAAGTCAAAGTCTCCAATGGCGGAGCAGTACACGAAGTCCCGCTGTGGATTATATCTAACAAACTGCTTGTCCTGTATAACCCTTGTAAATGATTAGTGCTAGCTTGCAATGCGTCGTCATACGGGGTCAGGTGTGTGCTACAACAGGCTAACGAATCGGTCGCTTATGCGTCCAGGAGTTTGTCCAAGGCCAAAAGGGCCTACAGCATGGTGAAAAAGAGGCTCTGGCGTGCGTTTACGAGGTACAAAAAATGCACCAGTACTTATTTGGCCTCAAGTTTGAGCTTGAAACTGACCACAAGCCGCTCATATCGCTGTTCTCTGAGAGCAAAGGGATTAATACCAATGCCTCTACCCGCATCCAAAGATAGGCGCTCACGCTGTCAGCATACAATTATGTAATCCGCCACAGAACGGGCATAGAGAACTGCACAGATGCTCTCAGTCGGCTGCCATTGCCCATACCGGGGTGGAAATTGCACAGGGACTTGCTCATGGTCATGGAGGCATTTGAGAACGAGAAATCCCCCGTTACAGCCCGCCAGATCAGGACCTAGACCAGCCAGGATCCTTTACTGTCCTTGGTAAAAAAACTGTGTCCTCCATGGGAGCTGGTCCTGTGGCCCAGTGGAGATGCAGGCGGCGATTAAGCCGTTCCACAGATGCAAAGACGAGCTGTCCCTGCAGGCGGACTCTCTATTGTGGGGCAATCGTGTGGTCTTGCCCAAGAAAGACAGAGACACATTCATATGTGAATTGCACAGCACCCACCCAGGCATCGTAATGATGAAAGCCATAGCCAGATCCCATGTGTGGTGGCCCGGCATCGACTCAGATTTAGAATCATGCGTGCGCCAGTGCAACACTTGCTCTCAGCTGAGCAATGCACCCAGAGAGGCACCGCTAAGTTTGTGGTCGTGGCCCTCCAAACCGTGGTCGAGGATCCATGTCGACTATGCGGGCCCATTCCTAGGCAAAATGTTTTTAGTTGCCGTGGACGCTTACTCAAAATGGATTGAATGTGTTATGATGTCTGCAAGCACATCCACGGCCACCATTGAAAGCCTACAAGCCATGTTTGCCACGCACGGCTTGCCTGATGTCCCAGTCAGCGACAATGGGCTGTGCTTCACCAGCGCTAAATCCAAGGAATTCATGATCCGCATCGGGATCAAACACGTCACATCTGCCCCGTTCAAGCCCATATTCAACGGCCAGGCAGAACGGGCAGTTCAGGCCATCAAGCGAAGCTTGAAGCGTGTGTCGGAAGGCTCCCTGCAGACCCGGTTGTCCCGAGTGCTGCTCAGCTACCGCACCAGACCCCACTCACTCACCGGGGTTCCTCCAGCTGAGCTGCTCATGAAAAGTGTGTACCATGACTGCGCAAATTTGTCCCGCGATATTGAGATCAATCATCCTGTGTTTTTGCTCAATTATGGACATGGTCCCAAATGGCTTGCTGGCACGGTCACAGCCAAAGAGGGGAGTAGGGTATTTCAGGTCAAATTGGCCAATGGACAAAAGCGCAGAAAACATTTGGACCAAATCAAATTGCAATACACTAACAGCTACGAACAACCTGAAGAGGACACCACCAACTTTGACCCTCCAACACACACACAAGTGGCAACTGACATCATGGTTGACCACGAAACTAAACTCATCATCCCGCGTAGCTCAGCATGGCCAGCTGTCCAACAGCCCAGTGAAGAACTGACCAACATACCCACATCTGCATTTGTACCGAGACGATCGACAAGGGAGCGTAAAGCCCCAGATCGTCTTACCTTGTAAATAAGTGTACTGTTGACTTCATGGGGGAGTGATATTATGTATTTAACCCCTTGTAACCTGCATGGCACCTGACCACCAGAGGGTCCACCTGTTAGAATCACAAGGGATCCCAGCAACCCTTGGGAGCACAGTATATAAGCAGGCCACCCACGAGGTACCTGCACGCTGGAATCTTATTAAAGGAGCTAAGGTCACACTTGCTCATTACACACAGTACTCAGTTTTATCCTTTATTATGAGTGCATCAGTGGGCGTAGTCTATAGGCCACCTAACAGTAGCTAAAATGTTGGACGGAGTATAAATCAAGAAATAATGGAGGCTTGTAAAAAAGGAACGGCAATAATCATGAGCGATTTTAACCTTCATATTGATTGGACAAAGAAAATTGGTCAGGGTAGCCTTGAGGAAGATTTCATAGAATGTATCAGGGATAGTTTTCTTGAACAGTACGTTGCAGAACCAAACAGGGAGCAGGCTATCGTAGATCAGGTACTGTGTAATGAGACAGGATTAATAAATGATCTCCTGGTAAAGGATCCTCTAGGAATGAGTGACCATAACACGGTTGAATTTCAAATTCAGTTGGAGTGTGAGAAAGTTGGATCTCAAACCAGTGTCCTAAACTTAAATAAAGGAGATTACATAGAAACGTAAAAAATAGGTGCAGGAGTAGGCCATTCGGCCCTTCGAGCCTGCACCGCCATTCAATGAGTTCATGGCTGAACATGCAACTTCAGTACCCCATTCCTGCTTTATCGCCATACCCCTTGATCCCCCGAGTAGTAAGGACTACATCTAACTCCTTTTTGAATATATTTAGTGAATTGGCCTCAACAACTTTCTGTGGTAGAAAATTCCACAGGTTCACCACTCTCTGGGTGAAGAAGTTTCTCTTCATCTCCTCATCTCGGTGTGAGGGCAGAGTTGGCTAAAGTGGACTGGGAAAATAGATTAAAGTATGGGACGGTTGATCAATAGTGGCAGACATTTAAGGAGATATTTCAAAACTCCCAACAAAAATATATCGCAATGAGAAGGAAAGCCTGTAAGAGAAGGGATAACCATCCGTGGCTAACTAAGGAAATAAGGGATGGTATCAAATTGAAAACAAGGGCATACAATGTGGCCAAGACTAGTGGGAGGCCAGAGGATTGGAAACTTTTAAAAGCCAGCAAAGAACTACGAAAAAAAAATGACAAAAAGAGGGAAGATAGATTATGAAAGTAAACTAGCACGAAATATAAAAACATATAGTAAGAGTTTCTACAGGCACATAAAAAGGAAAAGAGTGGCTAAAGTAAATGTTGCTCCCCTAGAGGATGAGACTGGAGAATAAATAATGGAGAATAGGGAAATTGAATATTGAACAAATATTTTGTATTGGTCTTCACGGTAGAAGATATTAAAAACATCCCAATAGTGAATAATCAAGGCAGGGAGGAACTTAATACAATCACTATCACTAATGAAGCAGTACTCGGTAAAATAATGGGACTAAAGGCGGACAAGTCCCCTGGACCTGATGGCTTACATCCTAGGGTCTCAAAAGAAGTGGCTGCAGAGATAGTGGATAGTTAATGACTTGGAAGAAGGGACCGAGTGTAATGTAGCCAAGTTTGCTGATGATACAAAGATAGATGGGAGAGCAAATTGTGAGGCAGACACAAAACATCTGCAAAGGGATATAGACAGGCTAAGTGAGTGGGCAAAAAATTGGCAGATGGAGTATAATGTGGGAAAATGTGAGGCTATCCACCATGGCAGAAAAAATAGAAAAGCAAATTATAATTTAAATGGAGAAAAATTGCAAATGCTGCAGTACAGAGGGATGGGGTCCTTGTGCATGAAACACAAAAAGTTAGTCTGCAGGTACAGCAAGTAATCAGGAAGGCAAATGTAATGTTGGCCTTCATTGCAAGGGGGATAGAGTATAAAAGCAGAGAAGTCCTGCTACAACTGTACAGGGTATTGGTGAGGCCACACATAGAGTACTGCATACAGTTTGGGTCTCGGTATTTAAGGAAGGATATGCTTGCATTCGAAGCTGTTCAGAGAAGGTTCACTAGGTTGATTCCGGAGATGAAGGGGTTGACTTATGAAGATCGGTTGAGTAAGTTGGACCTATAGTCATTGGAGTTCAGAAGAATGAGAGGTGATCTTATCGAAACGTACAAGGTAATGAGGGGGCTCGACAAGGTGGATGCAGAATGTATATTTCCACTCATATGGGAAACTAAAACTCGAGGACATAGTCTCAGAATAAGGGGCCGCCCATTTAAAACTGAAATGAGGATGTCACAGCCAAGGGGGTAAGTGATTGGCTGGTGATTGGTAAATAGTTTTTTCTTTTTTCTCTTCTGTATCAGTGAGTAACTTTTAACACTGTTGTTGCCAATTTAAGTTAATCTAAGGGTTAAGTCAAGGCAGGAGAGCTCGGACGCGTGTTATGCTCCTCCTGTACTATGTGGGAAATCAGAGACGCCTCCGGTGTCCCTGAAGACGACATGTGCGGGAAGTGTATCTGCCTGCAGCTCCTGACGGACAACGTTGCGGAATTGGAGCTGAAGGTGGATTCACTCTGGAGCATCCACGATGCTGAGAATGATGTGAATAGCACGTTTAGTGAGTTGGTCTTACCGCAGCTAAAGGGTCCACAGCCAGAGAGGGAATGGAAGACCAACAGGAAGAGCAGTGCAAGGTAGTGCAGGGATCCCCTGCGGTCATCCCCCTGCAAAACAAATACACCGCTTTGAGTACTGTTGAGGGGGATGACTCATCAGGGGGGAGCAACAGCCAAGTTCATGGCACCGTGGCTGGCTCTGCTGCACAGGAGGGCAGGAAAAAAAGTGGGAGAGCGATAGTGATAGGGGATTCAATTGTAAGGGGAATAGATAGGCAATTCTGCGGCCGCAACCGAGACTCCAGGATGGTATGTTGCCTCCCTGGTGCAAGGGTCAAGGATGTCTCGGAGCAGGTGCAGGACATTCTGAAAAGGGTGGGTGAACAGCCAGCTGTCGTGGTGCACATTGGTACCAACGATATAGGTAAAAATGGGATGAGGTCCTACGAGACGAATTTAAGGAGCTAGGAGCTAAATTAAAAAGTAGGACCTCAAAAGTAGTAATCTCAGGATTGCTACCAGTGCCACGAGCTCGTCAGAGTAGGAATCGCAGGATAGCTCAGATGAATATGTGGCTTGAGCAGTGGTGCAGCAGGGAGGGATTCAAATTCCTGGGGCATTGGAACCGGTTCTGGGGGAGGTGGGACCAGTACAAACCGGACGGTCTGCACCTAGGCAGGACCGGAACCAATGTCCAAGGAGAAGCGTTGGCTAGTGCTGTTGGGGAGAAGTTAAACTAATATGGCAGGGGGATGGGAACCTATGCAGGGAGACAGAGGGAAATAAAAAGGAGGCAGAAGCAAAAGATAGAAAGGAGAATAGTAAAAGTGGAGGGCAGAGAAACCCAAGGCAAAAAACAAAAAGGGCCACTTTGCAGCAAAATTCTAAAGGGTCTAAGTGTGTTAAAAAGGCAAGCCTGAAGGCTCTGTGCCTCAATATGAGGAGTATTCGGAATAAGGTGGACGAATTAACTGTGCAGATAGCAGTTAACAGATACGATGTGGTTGGCATCACAGAGACATGGCTTCAGAGTCACCAAGGCTGGGAACTCAACATTCAAAGGTACTCAACATTTAGGAAGGATAGACAGAAAGTAAAAGGAGGCGGGGTGGCGTTGCTGGTTAAAGAGGAAATTCAGGCAATTGTAAGGAAAGACATTAGCTTGGATGATGTGGAATTGGTATGGGTGGAGCTACGGAATACCAAGGGGCAGAAAACGCGAGTGGGAGTTGTGTACAGACCTCCAAACAGTAGTAGAGATTTGTTGGGGAGGGCATCAAACAGGAAATTGGGGGTGCATGCAACAAAGGTGCAGCAGTTATCATGGATGACTTTAATATGCATATAGATTGGGCTAACCAAACTGGAAACAATACGGTGGAGGAAGATTTCCTGGAGTGCATAAGGGATAGTTTTTTAGACCAATATGTCGAGGAACCAACAGGAAGGAGGCCATCTTAGACTGGGTGTTGTGTAATGAGCGAGGATTAATTAGCAATCTCGTTGTGCGAGGCCCCTTGGGGAAGAGTGACCACAATATGGTGGAATTCTACATTAGGATGGAGAATGAAACAGTTAATTCAGAGACCATGGTCCAGAACTTAAAGACGGGTAACTTTGAAGGTATGAGGCGTGAATTGGCTAGGATAGATTGGCGAATGATACTTAAGGGGTTGACTGTTGATGGGCAACGGCAGACATTTAGAGACCGAATGGATGAACTACAACAATTGTACATTCCTGTCTGGTGTAAAAATAAAAAAGGGAAGGTGGCTCAACCGTGGCTATCAAGGGAAATCTGGGATAGTATTAAAGCCAAGGAAGTGGCATAAAATTGGCCAGAAATAGCAGCGAACCCAGGGACTGGGAGAAATTTAGAACTCAGCAGAGGAGGACGAAGGGTTTGATTAGGGCAGGGAAAATAGAGTACGAGAGGAAGTTTGCAGGGAACATTAAAATGGACTGCAAAAGCTTCTATAGATATGTAAAGAGAAAAAGGTTAGTAAAGACAAACATAGGTCCCCTGCAGTCAGAATCAGGGGAAGTCATAACTGGGAACAAAGAAATGGCAGACCAATTGAACAAGTACTTTGGTTCGGTATTCACTAAGGAGGACACAAACAACCTTCCGGATATAAAGGGGGTCAGAGGGTCTAGTAAGAAGGAGGAACTGAGGGAAATCCTGATTAGTCGGGAAATTGTGGTGGGGAAATTGATGGAACTGAAGGCCGATAAATCCCCAGGGCCTGATGGTCTGCATCCCAGAGTACTTAAGGAGGTGGCCTTGGAAATAGCGGATGCAATGACAGTCATTTTCCAACATTCCATAGACTCTGGATCAGTTCTTATGGAGTGGAGGGTAGCCAATGTAACCCCACTTTTTAAAAAAGGAGGGAGAGAGAAAACAGGGAATTATAGACCGGTCAGCCTGACATCGGTAGTGGGTAAAATGATGGAATCAATTATTAAGGATGTCATAGCAGCGCATTTGGAAAGAGGTGACATGATAGGTCCAAGTCAGCATGGATTTGTGAAAGGGAAATCATGCTTGACAAATCTTCTGGAATTTTTTGAGGATGTTTCCAGTAGAGTGGACAAGGGAGAACCAGTTGATGTGGTGTATTTGGACTTTCAGAAGGCTTTCGACAAGGTCCCACACAAGAGATTAATGTGCAAAGTTAAAGCACATGGGATTGGGGGTAGTGTGCTGACATGGATTGAGAACTGGTTGGCAGACAAGAAGCAAAGAGTAGGAGTAAGTGGGTACTTTTCAGAATGACATGCAGTGACTAGTGGGGTACCGCAAGGTTCTGTGCTGGGGCCCCAGCTGTTTACACTGTACATTAATGATTTAGACGAGGGGATTAAATGTAGTATCTCCAAATTTGTGGATGACACTAAGTTGGGTGGCAGTGTGAGCTGCGAGGAAGATGCTATGAGGCTGCAGAGTGACTTAGATAGGTTAGGTGAGTGGGCAAATGCATGGCAGATGAAGTATAATGTGGATAAATGTGAGGTTATCCACTTTGGTGGTAAAAACAGAGAGACAGACTATTATCTGAATGGTGACAGATTAGGAAAAGGGGAGGTGTAACGAGACCTGGGTGTCATGGTACATCAGTCATTGAAGGTTGACATGCAGGTACAGCAGGCGGTTAAGAAAGCAAATGGCATATTGGCCTTCATAGCAAGGAGATTTGAGTACAGGGGCAGGGCCTTGGTGAGGCCACACCTGGAGTATTGTGTACAGTTTTGGTCTCCTAACTTGAGGAAGGACGTTCTTGCTATTGAGGGAGTGCTGTGAAGATTCACCAGACTGATTTCCGGGATGGCGGGACTGACATATCAAGAAAGACTGGATCAACTGGGCTTGTATTCACTGGTGTTCAGACGAATGAGAGGGGATCTCATAGAAACGTTTAAAATTCTGACGGGTTTATACAGGGTAGATGCAGGAAGAATGTTCCCAATGTTGGGGAAGTCCAGAACCAGGGGTCACAGTCTAAGGATAAGGGGTAAGCCATTTAGGACCGAGATGAGGAGAAACTTCTTCACCCAGAGAGTGGTGAACCTGTAGAATTCTCTACCACAGAAAGTTGTTGAGGCCAATTCACTAATTATATTCAAAAAGGAGTTAGATGTAGTCCTTACTACTAGGGGGATCAAGGGGTATGGCGAGAAAGCAGGAATGGGGTACTGAAGTTGCATGTTCAGCTATGAACTCATTGAATGGCGGTGCAGGCTCGAAGGGCTGAATGGCCTACTCCTGCACCTATTTTCTATGTTTCTAAGTTTCGATGAATTTCTTCTCTCAGAGGGTTGTAAATCTATGGAATTCTCTGCCCCAGAGAGCTGTGGAGGCTGGGTCATTGAATATATTTAAGGCGGAAATAGACAGATTTTTGAGAGGGAATAAAAGGTTATGGGGAGCGGGCAGGGAAGTGGAGCTGAGTCCATTGATCAGATCAGCCATGATCTTATTGAATGGCAGAGTAGGGTCGAGGGACCAGGTGGCCTAGTCCTGCTCCTATTTCTTACGTTCTTAAAAAAATCTAGGCTGTGGGTTCAAGTCTGCACTCTAGAGACTTGAGCACATAAATCGAGGCTGACACTCCAGTGCAGTGCTGAGGGAGTGCTGCACTGTCGGTGGTGCCGTCTTACGGATGAGACGTAAAACCGAGACCCTGTCTGCTGTCTCAAGTAAAAGATCCCATGGCACTATTTCGAAGAAGAGCCGGGGTGGGGGGGCGGGGGGCGGTTCTCCACTGGTGTCCTGGGCCAATATTTATCCCTCAGCCAACATCATTAAACAGATGATCTGGTCATTATGTCATTGCTGGTTGTGGGAGCTTGCTGTGCACAAATTGGCTGCCGCTTTTCCCACATTACAATCATGACTACACTTCAAAATGTACTTCATTGGCTGTAAAGAGCTTTGGGACGTCCGGTGGTTGTGAAAGGTGCTATAGAAATACAAGTCTTTCTTTCTTTCTCAGACAGGGTACATTTTCACAGCTGCCTGCTGTCCTGTTTATATTCTCCTGTTTGCATACCATGGCATGCATTTGGAAAGAGCAGAGGGCCTGAAACAGGGGAAGGATACCAAGATAAAAACCTTCACTTCGATAATGCTGATAGTTTATATAATTCAATGCTTGCAGTGATTTGATGTTTCTTACCTGCCTGGATACTAAAGCTTCAATAAAACACAAAATGAAAAGCAACTGAATATGTACAGGAGATGAAGCCCTCTTTAATTTTATTTAATCTTCCGTTATTATATCCTGCAAATGTCATTCATTCCGGAAAAATGAAATGCTGGCACAGGCGACAAGGCAATTACTTGGCAGCTGTTCAAGCTATTGTGGAATTTGGGCAGTTTTTTTTTGTTTAATATAAAGATCTTTTTTAATTTAAAAATCACTTTTATGGCAAGTCAAAGCAGTGTGCAACCAGTGTAGTAAACACTCCAAGCCAAGCAGCTTCTACGTGGTAATTTCTGGTTCAATTTAAGGTGAAGGGCAAAGCTTTCAACTGTGTGACTACCTGCCTTTTACATGCAGCAGATATTAACTGAAAGGAAGCATTTGA